>NC_136264.1:147657619-147918110 GCF_964187855.1 Myxine glutinosa
AACTCGCATAGCTTTGAGGCCTGTTTTGTAGGCCCGTGGTGTCTTGCTCTCTCTCTCAGTTTTATTTCAAATCAAATTCGATATATCATTTCATTTTTCACAGTCGCTAACATAGTTTTAGACTCGATTGAAAAAAAACGGGAAGAAAATCCGATGAAAGTTTCCGTTTATAGAACGAAATGAATTCTGAAAGGCTTGTATCTTCAAGGCCATTGAGTCTGTCTCACGCCTTTATCTTCAATCTAACTCGCCATCTGATTTCATTTTTATCGATGGTTTTAGACTCGGTAAAATAAATAATTGAGAACATTCACGCACACACGGGAAATTGCAGAGATATATTTTAAAAATCGCGCCACGTTGATATACGAAAATACACCGCCTAAAATAACAGGCATACAGTATATATCTTCGTTATTTCATTCAACATTATTACCCGGAAGTAAAATATGTTTCAGGAAATTACCGAGAGATATTTCTTCGATTTTTTTTATTATTGTTTATACTTGTTTTTTTATTTATTAATTATGTGCGCATACACTTTAAATAGGTTTATTTGAAATCTTTAATTTTCACAATGTAATTTATTTGTCATTTGATGATCGGCAAAACGATAGCACAAACACAATACTATTTGCAGGAAGAATGTCGTATCAACCCTCCGACGGCGCTACGGACACGGACAACGAATCACACCTCACGTCTATGGACGCGAATAGCAACATCCGCACGAATCAGTCATCAATGATTTTCATTGACGTGCCTGGAGGCACAGGGAAGACGTTTCTTATTAACCTGATTCTCTCTAAAGTGAGAGCGAGTGGAGAAGTTGCCCTTGCGGTGGCCTCATCTGGCATAGCTGCTACCCTCATGCCTGGTGGAAGAACAGCGCACTCAAGGTTCCAAATCCCTCTGACACTGAGGGAAGATGGCGTATGCAACATCGATAAAAATTCCACTATCGCAGACCTCTTTCGAAGTACAAAACTCATCGTGTGGGATGAGTGTCCTATGATCAGGAGAGAGAGTTTTGAGGCTGTGGATCGCACGTTGCGTGATGTATGTGACAAAGACGAGCCTTTTGGAGGGATCTTGACGATATGCTGTGGTGATTTCCGTCAACTTCTGCCCGTGGTGAAAAGAGGGTGTGATGCTGACGTTGAGAATGCGTGCATAAAGAAGTCCTACTTATAGCAGAGCTTTGGAATGTTTCACTTGAGAACTAATATGCGACTGACCGACGGAAGTGGGCAGTTTTCAAGATTTTTGCTCGGCATCGGCGAGGATAGAATCGAGAAAAATGCGGATGATGAGATAGATTTGCCAGAGGATATACTGCTGACAGCGAGTGGGCTCGATGAGTGCATCGATACCATATATCCATCATTCGCCAATCCGATGGAGGTTTTTTCAGCAAGGTCTATATTAGTGCCCCTCAACGATATGATGCAAAACATCAATTCAAGATGCATCACAAGGTTCCCTGGTGCTAGCAAGGAGTATGCTGCGTTCAACAGTGTGACTGAGGGTACTGATGCGACGCACTTCCCAACGGAATTCCTAGATTCCGTTGAAGTCTCGGGATTGCCGCCGCACAACCTCGAGCTCAAAAAAGGATCCCCTATCATTTTGATGCGGAACTTGGACCCTCCGAAACTTTGCAACGGGACGCGCATGATTGTTGAGGACATGCTTCGAAATATTATAGTTGCGAGGATCATAAGTTCAACGTTTGAAGGCGAAACTGTAATGCTCCCTCGGATCCGACTAAATCTGTCGGAAGCTGAGGATATCCCTTTGCAGCGCTGCCAGTTCCCCATACAATCCTGCTTCGCAATGACGATCCATAAGGCGCAAGGGCAAACTATGGAGAATGTGCTGGTCTACCTGGAGAAACCGGTCTTCCAGCATGGTCAGCTGTATGTGGCGCTCAGTCGAGGGAAGAGGAAAGAGAACGTGCGAGTTTATGTAAATGGAGGATCGTCGACAAAGAACATCGTCATCAGAAGTGTCCTCTGACAACAAAATCGTGGTAGTCCACGGCCGCATGTTTTTTCTAAAAAAACAAAACAAAAAAAAACGTGATCGGAGATAAGGGCCGAAATCACGTGTCACAGGTAAGTGATTTAGAACGCTGGAGAGGTGAGCCTTATGGCTTGCTGGCCCAAATAATCTCCCTGATGATGTCCAGCATTCGCTTTAGTTCTATTCTCATATCTATTCAAACTGACATTGACCCAATGGGTCATGGGTCGTCTAGTATATATATATATATATATATATATATATATATATATATATATATATATATATATATATATATATATATATATATATATATATATATATTGTTACGTGGTCCTCCCGGTAACTACCTGGTCTTGGTGACCCCCGGACCGTGGGAGGACCCCGCCAGAAAGATATATGCTTTATACGCTTTCGTAATGCAATCAATATGAAAGACACAAATAATTCTGGTCAATAAGCAACCCCACACCAAGGATCCGGATTAATTAATAATATATTCTCCATCCATCATCAGCAATCAACAATCCATCAACAATCTTACTAAGATGGCCATCTCATATATTTCCCCCCTTTCCCCACTCACGACCCCTCAATAGTCACTGTCCCTCACAATGTCTCTGGGCCCCTCCAGACCAAGGTGAAGGTCGACTTCTCCGCACACGGGCGGTTGAACGGACCCCTGGCTGACGTGCTCCAAACGTGCACGTCACGTACCGGGAACAGCGGCTGCAGCGCACACCTCCTTGCAAAGCAAAGCGGGCAAAGCAAAGCGCGGCTCGCAAAGCGCGCGAGGCCCAAGGTGCGACTCGTACTCGCCCTCGGAGGCGTCGAGGCGAACAGTGCCGGACGCTTGGTTCCGTGCACGAACTCACGGCAACTTGACGCGTAACCGGTAATTACCCCGCGCAGGTAACTCCTCTCGCCAGACGGGCTTTCAAACGCAGCGTTCCCCACGCTGCTCAATATCGACACCGCTCGCGTCGGAGCTGGGCGAGGAAGAAGAAGATCGCCGCTTCTCCAGGACCTCGTGTCTCTCTTTTCTTCTTCCGGTTCACTATCCCGTTTCCGGTCTCCTGTTATCCGGAGCCTCTCTAACCATTTAACCACAACAACCTTTAATAGAATAAACATCATTAATAAGCAATGACATGAATAGTAATTCACCTAAATCTGGGATCCGTAACAATATATATATACTGTATATATATATATATATATATATATATATAGATATTGTTACGGATTCATAACTTCCGTTGTTGTGGTTTTCACCCACTTGACATATTTCTGATATTATGTACTATTATTATTCTCAAAAGGTTTATTATTCATGAACAGTTATCTAAAGTTAACAAGCGTTATGCCTAGGGCCCCCGTCGGGGAAGTGATGTGAGTTGACAAAGTGGAACACGCAGAAAACATGCTATGATATGATATTTCGCTCACAAGGTTCAGACATACATGGAGGCAGCCATCTTGGATTTTGACGTGGCGACCCAATTTTCAATAGCGTTCTTCCTTATGCCTAGATACACCCACACACCAGAAGGTACTTCGCTTATTTTTCAAGATATTTCGCTCACAAGGTTCAGACATATATATGGTGGCGGCCATCTTGGAGTTTGACGTGACGACCCAATTTTCAATAGCGTTCTTCCTTATGCCTAGATACACCCACACACCAGATTAGAAGTTGGTACTTCGCTTATTTTTCAAGATATGCAGGTTACAAGGTTCAGACATACATGGCATCAGACATACATGGCGGCGACCATCTTGGATTTTGACGTGGCGACCCAATTTTAAACAGCGTTCTTGCTTGTGCCTAGATAAACCCACACACCAGATTAGAAGTTGGTACTTCGCTTATTTTTCCAAGATATTTCGCTCAAAATGTTCAGACATATATATGGTGGTGGCCATCTTGGATTTTGACGTGGCGACCCAATTTTCAATAGCCTTCTTCCTTATGCCGAGATACACCCACACACCAAAACAGAAGTTGGTATGTCGCTTATTTTTCAAGATATTCATCTCACAAGGTTCAGACATACATGGCGGCGGCCATCTTGGCTTTTGACGTGGCGACCCGATTTTAAACAGCGTTTTTCCTTGTGCCGAGATACACCCACACACCAGATTAGACGTTGGTACTTCGCTTATTTTTCGAGATATTTCGCTCACAAGTTTCAGACATATATATGGTGGCGGCCACCTTGGATTTTGACATGGCAACCCAATTTTCAATAGCGTTCGTCCTTATGCCGACATACACCCACACACCAAATTAGAAGTTGGTACTTCGCTTATTTTTCAAGATATTCATCTCACAATGTTCAGACATACATGGCGGTGGCCATCTTGGATTTTGACGTGGCGACCCAATTTTCAATAGCGTTCTTCCTTATGCCTAGATACACCCACACACCAGATTAGAAGTTGGTACTTCGCTTATTTTTCAAGATATGCAGGTTACAAGGTTCAGACATACATGGCATCAGACATACATGGCGGCGGCCATCTTGGATTTTGACGTGGGTTGCACCCACACACCAAATTCGAATGCGGTCCTTCGCTTACGCACGCACGCCCGCACACACGCACGCACACACGCACGCCCGCACGCACGCACAGATGCACGCACGGACGGACGGACGGACGGACGGACGGACACACGGACGGAGGGGAAAGCCATAGTCCCCCTTTCGCTCCGCTGTGCGACGGGGGACAAAAAGGCTAACTTTAAATGATACCGGAAACCGAACCGGAAGACGAGGAGAGAGAAGGAGAGGAGGGCGGAGCGAAAGGGTCGGAGAAGAAGCTGGTTGCTTTGCGGTCTGCAACGAACGTTGTCGAGCAAGAGTCACGTACTTTGGGTTTCCTGGGAAAAAGGAATTCCTGCGATAAAGTTGTTATCGCTGTGACGGATCATCCTGCGTGTCAGGTTTGGCGTTAGATTCCGAAGAATCATCACTGGGTCGTGACGACTCGAGAACCACGAGCCATCGGCCATTTTGACTAGTGCACTTCGCGCGTCGAGCAAACTTTCCTTGCTTCGTCAACCGTTTCCACCGCTTTCAGACGTATCTGTGGTGTGTGTGTGTGCACCGAGGCTTTTGACGATTACTTTGCGGCTCGCCGACCGTCAACAGTGAAAGTTCATACCTGGAGGGTGCCTTTGGATTTCCCAGTCGCCGTGAGTGCGCCTTTGTGCCGCTTTAACCACGTGACCATTTTCTCCGCTTTGAGCCGCGTGCGCCTTTGTGCCGTTTTGGGCGGCGTGTCGGTGCCTGTCCTCTGAACGAGATTCTGATTTCGATTCGACATCGTTCCGTTGATCACTGGAGGGGACCAACTCTGAGGTCGAAGACGGGAATATAGAGACATTGGGGAAGGTTCTTTTCCACTCACTTGGAGCACAGTGAGTTACCTTATGCATGTTAGCGGATGGTACCATCATAGGAGATATTGATTGTACTCTTGTTTCCTATTATTGTTGTATTTTTATTTTTGTACGATTTTTAATACAATATTTGTTTGTATTATTGGTGTTTGTATGATTTGAATTGGTGTGGTTTCACCAGCGATTTTTGACACAGGTTAACATATTTTTCTGCCGTGGCTCCTCTCTGGGTTCGGAGGTATACCGAGACCAGGAGGTCGGGAAGGAACACGTAACAATATATTCCATATTAAATGCCAAGTCTGTGTATATATATACAGACTTGGCATTTAATATGGAATATTTTTTTTTTCTTGACTTGGGTTTACTTTCTTAACTCAGTATATCAATCTAGTGAGTTTCTTTTACACTTTGGTGATTTATTTGTTAAAAGAACCATGTCACTGATTGTCTGTCGCAGCAAGAAGTCAACAACAGGATTATATCACAGGTGGTGTGGCAAAATGTACGGACAGGTGCATTTGATGATTGGCTTCACAGTCGGGTATACAAGGGTTGTTGCGTTCTGTATTAGTGGAAAACAACTGCTGCACGTCTCCAAAGGTTATTGCCGCTTCCTCTGGAGATGGTCCGTCAACTCGACAATGCTGTTTGTCATGGAGTGGTGGCTTTACGAAATTACGGCATGAAACAGCATGCTATTGCTCGGCAGTATGGCATCACTCAAGGTGAGGTGTCAAAGATCCTGAAACGAAATGCTCAGAGGGGTGTCCCTACTCCAATACCGAGGCCAGGACGTTCCCGCAGAACCACAAGGAGGGATGATCGTCAGCTGCACCGGTTAGTCCGCAATGGTCGTACCAAGTCAGCTAATCGGCTTGGGGCTGAGTGGCAGCAACTGGCAAATGTGCCTGTATCCAGAAGGCTATTCAACCAACGACTGGTTCAAGCAGGCTATCGTGCCAGGCGTCCCCTGAGAAAGCCACGCCTGATCAGACAACACCGCCAGCGCCGATTGCAGTGGGCCAGAGAGCACCGTCAAATGGCAGCCAGGACACTGGAATCACGTGATCTTCAGTGACAAGTCTAGATTTCTGGCCTATCGTCAAGATGGCCGCGTCCGAGTGCGCAGACAAGTGCATGAAGCCTACAACAAAGATTGTATAGTGCCAAGAGTCCAATCTGGAGGTGGTGGGGTGACCGTTTGGGCTGCTTTTCATGCAGGTGGCAAAATTGACCTGGTTGTTCTGAATGGAAACCTGAACCAGTTCAAGTACAGGGCCATTCTGGAAGAAACATTGCTTCCATTTGCTTGTGCAGCCTTTCGAGGAAACTTTGTCTTCCAAGATGACAATGCATGGCCTCATCGTGCTTGCATGATCTAACACTTTCTTGCTGACCCTGGTGTAGAGCATATGGAGTGGCCTGCCATGTCCCCGCATATGAATCCGATAGAGAACTTTTGGGCAGAATTAACGCGTCAAATCGACCACGTGGACCAGCAGCCGACCTCTGTGCGTGAATTGCAGCAGGCCGTTGTCACTGCATGGCAAGCGATTCCTGTCCAAACCTTGGCAAATCTCGTGAACAGCATGCCTCAACGTGTACGTGCTCTCCTGAATGCTCGTGGGGGTTACACGAAGTACTGAACTGTAATTTTACTGTCTGTAATCCCAGTCGTAATTTAACTTTTTTTTGGTTAAAATTTTTTTTGGCTAATGTGCAAAATAAAGAGATACTTCTGGAAAACGTACAGAAGTTTAACACAGTACTGTCCATGAATTGAGTTCGATATCAGTTTACATCACTTTCAAGGCTCAATGTATTTGTTTCGAAATGTCAAATGTGGTTTTTCTTTCTTTTAAAGGTCACATTAACAAAATCTAGAATAATTTCGACATAATTCCAATGAACTTTTGGTTCTAAGACATCTTGAAAAGTAAGTTCACCGCCAGAAAAAAATATTCCATATTAAATGCTAAGTCTGTACATATATATATATATATATATATATATATATATATATATATATATATATATATATATATATATATATATATATATATATATATATATATATATATATATATACATACATACATATATATATATATATATATATATATATATATATATATATATATATATATATATATATATATATATACCTACATATATATATATATATATATATATATATATATATATATATATATATATATATATATATATATTGTTACGGACCGCGGATAAGGTGTTGATTTGCCGAGCGGATGGCGACCGCGGCCCGAACTATTAACAATGACTAAGACCCGATTCCTTAAACGTGGGCCAAATCGTGCCACAGGTTTTCAATGGGGAAAAGACAAAGATGACATGGATGTGAAGAAGAGGAAGACGAAGGCAAAAGGTTGGAAATACTACTATTATTTATTTACTATTTACACAATTGAAAGAAACCAAGGAGAAGGAAAGATAAGAAAATAATTTACAGAAGAAGAAGAAGCGGACACAGTGAAAATTCTAGCTTACCTATTACAGTCTTAATTAATACACTGGACAGAACAAACAAAAGACGAACTCACACGAATGGGGAATTTGCAGGCAGGAATGATTGGGAGGAGGAATGGGAAGGTTCAGCTGGGGCAGATGGTTCGGGCTTGATCCCGCACGGGACGTCGGCCTGGACCTCGACGGCCACCGCAATCCGGTTCCCACGGGGTAACGGGTCGAAGCTGCCTGGTGGAGTCAAAACTGCTGGTGGAGCAAACTTCTGAACGGGCGCAACTCTCCGTGGGGATCCCTTCCTCTCCCTTTACCAAGCTCGTCTGGACTCTTCTCTGGCGCAACTCTTTCTTGGAACCTTGGTGCAACTCTTTCTTGGCACTTGGTGCAACTCTTTCTTGGCACCTGGTGCAACTCTTTCTTGGCACTTGTTGCAACTCTTTCTTGGCACTTGTGTCAAAGGCTTCCGCGCGCGCTTTTTATAACGCCGCGGGCGATCAAGCCGCCGGCCTCCAGAACACGCCCATTGGTGAGCTCGCCTCGGCCCTGATTGGTCGGCACGGGCTCTCTGGCTCCGCCCTTGATGACGAGGGGCGGCCAACGCCCTGGATTCGGCGGCTCCTCCCCCTTCTTCTCCAAGCCCACCTCGTGGCTAATGGAGTCGCGGTGAAAACCGCCCAGCAGTTGCGGCGAATGCAGTTTGCAATCGAGGCTTTGTTAATGAAAATGACAGGGGATCTATCTATTTGAATTCGGTGCAATGGAGTGTCAATTAATGGAAGACACAGCCTTAACCTACATAGAATAAGGAAATAAACTACCAACAAGGAGGAAATCTATGATTGGCTAACGTGATTGTTTATGACCTAATTACGGGTCGCACTTTGACCTTTATACACAACTGGAGGAAGGAGGGCGATATTTTTACAACAATTTACACAACAATAAAAAAAAACACAATCCTCATATCCACAACACTGCACCCTCCTCCTCTTAGGCACGACCCGGGCCTATTCCTTTTACTTTTAGTGTGGCACGTAGGTGTAGTTCCCTCTACATTTAACCTGACCCTGAGTGTGACAGTTTTAAAACACAAATAAGTATGTCCCGCTGCTCCATTGCACCCTGCCTAACAGATTTACGCCCACAACTAACCGAATTGCGGAATTGTCTTCAAACTATACATTTACGATGGGGGAGTATTATTTATAGTTGACGCTATTTTATTTACAAAACTAACCCAGGACCTGTGATCGTTGTTTTTGGGGGGGGGAGACAGCTTGCTTTGCATCGACGCACCATGAAGCACCCAACAACGCACCAATACACCATCAAGCACCAATCGGTGCACAGTCACCACAGTTCAATAATAAAAATAACCAAACAAACCCTGGTGCTGGTCTTCCTCTTCGGCTCCCTCTGCTGGCCATTGTTCTCTCCCTGTTGTTGTCATCTTCTTTGCTGGCGGCCTATTTGGACTAATAAAAGTGCACAAAACGTGTCCATTTTTTATTTATGGCCCACAGGGCCGACTATGTATGGTTCACCTGTGGGGCATAGGTGCCCTGTGACCAAGGTCCGCCAGCAAGATCTCGGGCCTTCATGGCCGGTTCCAGCAGAGGGGCCATGCCCCAACCCATGGGGTCCATAAGTGGTGCTCAGCCACAGACATGTGGTCCATAAGGTGGTGCATCGAAGCAGACAGCTGTGGTTGCGAGAGTTTCGGGCACACAATGGCGGACTCCCGCACGCTCCCCTCGGCGCACAGTCCTCGTGTGGGAGACAAGGGGGGGGGGGGGGGAAAGACAGGTGAGCGAGGGGTAAGGTCACAAGGGTACACATCAATAAAGGCAATGCAAGGCGAGGTGCGTATGGAGACGGAGCAGAGAAAAGCTCATCCCTACCGTACATCACCCCCCCGTCACCTACTCTACCCTTGCCCTTACCCCATATTTACAACAATCTACACATTTACAAATTCATCACTAATGTCTCGTCTTCCCCATATTTCCCCTATACCAAATTCGTCTTTACTCCCACTACTTCAAAATTTGCCAACACCAATTCATCATCAATCCTCATAAGGAGGGAGAGATGGAACAACAGCACAATGTCACACCCACGTCATGATGCGTCTCACAATCCAAACATTTGCACAATAAAATAATAAAAACATGGCATGGTGTGGAGTCCTGTCACCTCAGGTGAGTGGATGCAGATGGTGCAAGGAGATTCTTAATCCTAACTACCTTCTAAATGACTTTAACACACTTTACACTACCCGGGGTCTTCCCTGCCAATCCATTGGCCAACTTACACTATGGGTTCTAAAAACCAATTCCCATTGACCAAACTGTGGTGCTTCTCAATTTGGGGTCTCACTCCCCCGATTCATCTCCCGGTGCCCTTGCACAATTTCAGGAGTGGGGCATGTGGCTCTCCCAGCAGGTCTACCCACCTGCACACCTCCACCACTGTAGTTGCCTCCGAGCTTACCTGCTCCTCACCTAACCTATCTAATTGGGGAAGGCCCCTCTTTGCTCTGTCACCCCTCGGTGCCCTCTGGCACTGGGCTACCCGGGTCCGTCCTCCGGATCCTCGGGCCCCATCCACAACAACTCTACCGGCTCCCAGAGCCCACCTGCGGCCTCACCTGGCCGACATCCTCACAGTGGTGGAGTGCCCAATCAACTACACACACTAACAGGCCACACGCCCAGCCATTTCCACGTCACTAATGCACCCATCCAAACTCCATTCTTCCACATGCACCACAGATGCCAATATCCAACCACAATTTACCTGTACCCTCTACCTAACTCTTAGACTACCCTCCCCGGGTATTCGTGATGGGGGTCCATCCTCCTTTCCCCCATCCACACCTTCGCACCATCCACTCCACTCCACAGTTTCCACCATACTCCCTCCACGACCATCCATTCCATACTCCATATATCCCACACAACCATTCTCCATTCACCTGCAGTTGCACACCTGTGCAATCTTACCTGGTGCCACCTGCACCCTCCTTCCTACCTGGACCATTTGGGTCAACACAACACACATCACCCCCTCATACACTGCTCCATACACCTGTTCAATACACTTTCGATCCTCACACACACGGTGTCGTGAAAATCAAGCGCAGACACGACTTTCCTCTGGGTAGGCTTTAATATCATTTAGATCGGCAATATCTCCTGTAACAATACATGCAGCAATAGGCATTAAATCAGAGCATTTCAAGCACAGCAATGGCAGCTTCGATATAACAATGGTTAGCGCAGCATTTGGGGGCGTACATACCATTCAACTACTGGATAATGTCACAGTGAGTCCCGCCGAAGTGTCCGCACGCCCCGAGTGTCCCGGGTCTTATAGACGGCCCCTTTCGTGGCGAGCACCCCTGGGTTCACCTTGGTATAATTTCACTACATTCTCCCCGTCGTTAAAACTATACTACCGCTCGGCAGTTTGCAAGCAAGCATCAGCAATAAACCAAAGGGTTACGTCAATCCACGTCAGTCGGTCCACCCGTAGCGGTCGGGGCGGCGAACCTCCCTGCCAGTTCGTGTTCGGAAACTACCGGGCACGGCGTCCCCTAGCCCGGAGTCTCCCGCGTCGGAATAGCCGCCGGAGGTTGGAGTCGGAGGGGGCGCCCCTGCGCCTTCGGGCACGGGGGCGGGGGACGACGGGAGTAACTGCGGTAGTTCCATAGGGGAAGCTTCGATAGAGTCCATAGACTCATAGACGGGTTCGTCGATAACCCTGTCGTCGTCCCCACAAGGGGCGAGATGGCGTACGGAGACAGTAGACTCGCGGCCATCCGCCGTTAACACGCGGGCATGCTCGGGATTAGCCTGGAGGACCTGCACCTTGTCAACAAGGGGGTCGTACTTGCTAGTGCGAACCGCTCGTTTGAGATAGGCGGGCCCCGGTTCAGCGAGCCAGCTGGGTAAAGACTGGATACTGCCGGAGCTTCTAGGGTGGTGGAACAGTCGTTCGTGAGGAGTCTGGTTGGTGGCAGTACATAGGAGAGCCCAGATCGAGTTTAGAGCGGCAGGCAGCGACCACGCCCATTTATCGAGGCCTCGGCCGAGGGTCCGAAGGCTTAGCATGACGGCCCGTCATATAATCCCATTAAAGCGTTCGATCTGTCCATTAGCTTGGGGCCGGTACGGGGTGGTGTAGCTCGAAGCGACATTATTTTGGAGCAAGTAGCCCCTCACTTCCTGGGACAGGAACACCGCACCCCTATCGGTATGCACGTAGGCCGGATACCCGAACATAGAAAACAAATTCTGCAGGCACCAAATAACCGTGGCAGCCGACATATCCCCGCACGTGTAAGCAAAGGGGAATCGGGAATACTCATCGACGATAGTGAGCAGATAGCGAGAGTTGCTCGACAATGGCAGCGGCCCTTTGAAGTCCATCGCCAAGCGCTCCCACGGTCTAGTAGCCCTAACGGAGTGTCCCCAGAGGGGGGCTATAAAAACGCGGTTTGAGTTCCGCACAGACCGCGCAATCACGGCAGATGCGGCGGATGTCCTCCATCGAGTACGGCAGATTGCCCGCGCGCACAAAATGCGCGAAGCGCGTTACCCCGGGATGACACATAGTGCTGTGCAAAGTGCGCAGCCCCTCCAAAGATACGACCCCCGCGCAAGTGGCCGGCCTCGATAAGGCGTCAGTGACCAGGTTATCCTTCCCCGGGCGGTATTTGATGGTGTAGCAGAAGTCGGCGAGTTCGATACGCCAACGGGTGATTTTCTCATTCTTAATGCGCTGAGCATGTAAGGTGTCGTACATAAACGTAACACTCTGTTGGACCGTGATAATTTGGAAACTCCGCCCAAGCAAATACGAACGCCATCGCCGAATTGATTCGACGATCGCGTACGCTTCCTTTTCGACGGACGAATGCCTCCGCTCGGCGGAGGTGAGAGTCCGCGAGAAGAAAGCCACAGGGCGGCCTCCTTGGGAGAGAGTCGCCGCTATCGCATGATCCGAGGCATCACTCTCCAAAACGAAAGAGGCAATCTCGTCAATCGTTGCGACAGCGGCGCCAGCAATGTCGACGTTAAGGCCCTCGAAGGCCGCCAGGGCGGCCGGGCCCATGGGGAAAGTGTCGCAGGCCACGAGGGGGCGGAGCTTAGCGGAGAAATTTTGCACCCACTTTGAGTAGTGGGCGAACAGCCCTAGAGCGTGTTTCAGCGAAGCCCGATCGCTAGGCGGAGCCATATCGAGCAAAGGGCGCAGACGCTCCTTATCCGGAGAGACGGAGCCATGGGTCACGGTGTACCCCAGAAGGTCTACCGTGCGTAGAGAGTATTGACACTTCGCCTCATTCATGGTTAAGCGATATTTCCGCGCGACCTCGAGGAAGCGTTTTAGATTAGCGTCGTGATGCGCCTGGTCATACCCACAAACCGTAAGATTGTCCAGATAGACAAAGACATCCGTCAAATGCTCCTTCGCAACGAGGTCATCCATAGCTCTCTGAAAACAAGCGACGCCGTTCGTTACCCCAAAGGGAAGTCTCGTGAACTGGTACAACCGCTGACCCGATTCAAAGGCTGTAAAGACGCGATCAGCCCTAGAGATGGGGACTTGATGATACGCACTACGTAGATCGAGAGTGCTATAAACGGAATACAGGGCCACCTGGCGTACCAGGGCATCCATCCCCGGTAATGGGTAGGCATCCAGCTGTGTAAAACGATTAATCGTTTGCGAATAGTCGATTACCATTCGCCTGCGGTGGGCCTCACTCCGCACCACTAAGACTTGGGCCCTCCACGGAGACCTACTGTGTTCTATGATACCGTCCTTCAAGAGCAGGGCCGTTTCTTCCGCAATGAATTGCGCGTCCGCGCGAGAGTAGCGCCGCGATTTGATGGCTACAGGGGTACAATCAGTGGTCAGGTTGGGGAACAGTGAGAGTGGCTCCATGTCCATTTGAGCGAGGGCACACACAGCGAGCGTGTCCAGCCCTCCGAAGTCTATTTCCAAACGACCATGCCGCTTAAGGAAATCAAGTCCTAACAGAATGTTAGCGCATAAGGCCGGTAATACCATGAGATACACGTCCGGGAACGTGCGTCCATTTATCACAAGTTTCAATCGACACGCCCCTTTTGTGCTCAACCGAAGTCCCTGAGATGCCATGAAGATCCGGCGGGTTGTCCCGAGAACTGGCCACCCATGTTGATGCACGAGACGCTGATCAATAAAACTATCCGTGGATCCCGTATCAATCAAAGCTTGCGCAAAAACGCCCGCGACCGTGAGCGGAATGAAGGCCTGCGCTAGGCCGGCAGACCCGGCAGGTATAGTTCCGGCCGGGCGAGAAGATCGCGCCTCACGGGTGGATCCCACGCCGGCTGCAATCCTTCGGGCCTCAGCAGGAGCATTGAAGTCAGTTGGCTCTTCGGTAGTTTCATTTGCCAGAGTGGGTGTGGGGTGGTCGTGAGAGCAGCCTCCAGATGGCGCTCGAGCCACGGGAGAAAGATCTCTGCCATCTGTAGAGTCATATGCCAAAGCGGGTGCATGTAATTCGCAAAAGCTACCGTCAGATGGCGCTCGAGCCACGTGAGAAAGATTTCTGCCATCTGCAGATTGACATGCCAGAAGGGAAGCATGTAATTCGCAAAAGCTGTCATCAGATGGCGCTCGAGTCCCGTGCTGCGTTTGCCGCACTTCGAGAGGCATTTCCAAAGTGGGTGCATGTCGCTTGTTTGAAGTAGGCGTTTGAAAGCCAGTCAAGGTTAGATGCTCTGTGACCGGTCGCGTTCGCGCCATTTGTTTCAGCGGCCCGACGTATCTCACCAAGGTCGGGCGAGAAGCCAGAGGCCCGCGAGGAGGAGAGCGGCTCATCAAAGCTGTGCAAGGCGCCCCGTCCGGTGCTCGATCCGTTGGCTCAGCGATGAGCCCATTCAAGGTCGCTCGGGAATGCGTGCCCCGGGCGGCCTTTCTGCAGACTTTTGCAAAATGGCCTTTGGTGGAGCAGAGGTGACAAGTCGCCTCTCGGGCCGGGCATTCAGAGCGGGGATGCTGCCGATTGCCACAAAAATAACATTTTGCATACCGGGCAGGCCGCGGCCTGGCAGTGGCGGCTGCAGCGAGGCCGGATGCGGAGTCCGCTTCCGGAGCACCCAGGGACTCGGCCGTCGTGGTGGTCGGGTCCTCCTCCGTATCCTCGGCGATGGCCCTCTCGGGTCGCGCGAGTTGCGAGGTCCCCGCCACGACTCGTGGGTGATCATATGCGGTCAATTGTTCTCGAGCATCTGTGTATACGCGTGCCAGCCGTAGTGCTTCTGTAAATGTCAGCTCCGCGACCTCCAAGAGACGCAGCCACAAGACTCCAGAACTAATTCCGGATATGAATGCATCTCGGAGCAAATCGTCCTGCACTTGCTCGTGAGTCCGGACGTCCTGCACGCAATCTGCCAATAAGTAGCGCAGCTCCTGCGCGAAGCGATCGATCGATTCAGACGGTTGTTGCCGTCGCTGAGAGAGTTGATGCCGGCCGTGCACAGCGCTCCGTTTCTTTATGTAGAGGCGCTTCAGCTCGTCCAGGGCCGTATCATACGTCTCAAATCGAGAAATGGTCTTGTACACAGTGTGATGGACCTTGGACTGTAACACAGACAGCTGTATCTCAGCGGTTGGCTCTGTCTCGTGAGCAGCGAAGTAATTCTGCAGCGTGTTGAGCCAGTGAGCAAACTCCGATGCAGATCCTTCAGCTTGAGGGTCGGCTCCGAGAATCGGAACCACGATCATCTTGTGGTCAGCCATTTGGCAAACTAAATGATATTAAATGTCGTGAAAATCAAGCGCAGACACGACTTTCCTCTGGGTAGGCTTTAATATCATTTAGATCGGCAATATCTCCTGTAACAATACATGCAGCAATAGGCATTAAATCAGAGCATTTCAAGCACAGCAATGGCAGCTTCGATATAACAATGGTTAGCGCAGCATTTGGGGGCGTACATACCATTCAACTACTGGATAATGTCACAGTGAGTCCCGCTGAAGTGTCCGCACGCCCCGAGTGTCCCGGGTCTTATAGACGGCCCCTTTCGTGGCGAGCACCCCTGGGTTCACCTTGGTATAATTTCACTACACACGGCATCATCTTATCTAACTACTCCCCTCTGAAACTTGCGCTTCCCAGTCGCCCCTTACATTATTGCGCTCCCTCATCATTATCATCCAAACTAATCTACCTGCGTCCCCACTACAGGTATCATTGTCACCACCTAACCTTAGCGTTACCTATTGTCAATTTCTAGGTCCCTACACATGATATCCTAACCCTCCCGGGCTAGTTTTCACTGCCAAACCCCATAAGACTAGTGCTCCTTTGCCCCCGCCTGTGAGGGATGGCAGAGTTGCCATCCCATCACATCGGGTATCTTCCACTACCAATTTTGCACACCAAATTCCAGCCAATCAAAAATTTTCCAAGTACTGCCAATCATCACTCTGCCAATCCTTGCCAATCATCAAATTTTGTTTTTCAATTTCGGGTCCAAAACACTATCCTCATCACCCGTCTACTCACTAGAGCCTCTCGGTGCGCCAATTCATCTCTAAAGCCCGGCTTCGCAAAGCCGAGCAATGAATGCGGGTTGCTTGGTGCCGGCGGTTGGATGCGTCCGGCACTCGGTGCAGGGAAGGACGCTTACCCGGGCCGAGATCCCACGCACCATCTTGGCATGGAGCCGTCCAATGGCCCGATCTCGCCCTGCCGGAACGCCTCAACAAAAAGGGGTCGCCATGATGACCCTTCTTACCGGGCCGCCCGTTCTGCCTAGCGGAGCACGGACGCGGCCGTTCAGAGCGAGGCCCGGCGTGGATCCCGCACGGCGGTTCTTTCGAAACCGCCGCGGTCACGATCCCCTCTGGTCCCCGTGGCACACGAAGCCCGGCACGCACCGAAGACCCGCTTCGGCTATAAGTCGCTCTAACCGCTAACCCGGTTAGCGTCGATGCTCCACTCGCATGCTTACACCCCGCAGCCCGTCCCTTGCTCACACATCCAGCTGTCTCCATGCTATTTGTCATTGCACCTTCTCTTACACACCCAGGTACACTCCTTCCGCTCACAGACTTGGTCACACACCTGACCACCGCACACCTTTGCACACACTCGTCATTCGCACACCTCACCAACACACCTCTTCACGCCCCCTCCTCGATCACCTCCTCGGTGACAACCACAGGTGTGCTCTCCTCTGTACACCCAACTACGTGCCTCACTACCAACTCCAGTGTGCATTCCCACACGCGCTCGACCATCTCAGGTGTGCTTCCTTCCATTCCAGGTGTACATCCTCTCTCACCTGCCACAACCAACTCACGCTCCGTGTCACTCTTACTACTCTTACCACCACACTCGGTCGCGCATTCACCCTTACTCTTGGCAGCGCACTCTGTACCCATACACTCCCCTGTTACACACCTTTCTCGCGCATCCTCTTGCGCACACTCTCCCGTTACACCCTCCGTAACACTCACCACAGGTGTGCACTCTCTCGTTACATCCTCTGTAACACTCCCCATCCCGCGCTTCCATGTGCCCCCTCACACACGCGCTACAACCAACTCACTCTCGACAGCACACTCACTCCTCGGTGCGCACTTTTTCCTCACACACCCCATAGTCGGACATTCTCTCACACCTCCTCTGTCCATACACTCCGTACCTGTCGCACACTTCACCAGCGGCCTCTCACGAACACCCGGGTCCAAACCAACCCCCAAGCCGACTGAAGCTTCCCTCACACCATATACATTTCCGCGTATATCGCCACTCACCTCGGCACCTCGTCTCCGCACCTCCTTCGCCACCTGCAAACTCTTTATCTGGTTAGCAAGCACACCATCACGATTTGAGCACCGACCTTGTACATATTCCATCACCTCCTCCTTTATCTCCCTCTTAGTTTCCCTCCGTCTCTTCTTAATTTCACTCACCCCCTCTTCCACATCCTCTAACTTTTGCTTCACCTCTTTTATTTCCCAGTGCGTCTCCTCGATTTCGTCCTCTAAGGCCACCTTGACCGTTTCTATGTGCATCCTCACCTCCCGGTCCTTCGTCTCCATTGCCTCCGTCACCTCGTCCAACCTCGTTGTCAGTCCCTCACGTACCATCTGACATTCCCTCTTCGTCGCTATCAAGTCATTTTTGATTTCGTTTTGTGTTGCCTTTAACCCTCCTAGTACCGCAGTGTTCTTTTCCACCTGCTCCACTAACTCCCTTTGTCCCACCGTCAGCTGTTCCACCTCCTGCATCAGATGTTCTATGCCCCCTTGTAACTTTGCCATCCCATTTCTCACCTCTTTCTCCATACGCTTCTCACCTCGCTTTACCTCCTCGCGTACCCCCGAGACCTCCTCGCTTACACCTCGTCTTATTTCCTTCCCCATCTCCTCCATTTCCTTAGTAGATGCCGCCCGCATCTGTCCCAATTCATCCCTCTGAGCATCCAGTTTACCTTCCAACCCAATTTTCACCTCCTCTATCTGGTTCCCCATCTGTTTGATTTCCCGGGCGGATTGCTCCCCTATTTCCCTCAATTTTCCTTCCATCTTGTCTTCTAGCCCCATTAACCCATTCTTCACCCCTTTTATCCCGTTGTCTAACCCCTCAAATTTATTGTCTAACCCCTCAAATTTATTGTCTAACCCCTCAAATTTGCTGTCTATCTTCCCAATTTGGGCACTGGTACCCCTCACTTCGTCCCTCATTGCCCCCATCATTCTGCTTTCCATTTTTTCCATTTCCCTGCTTCTTTTTTCGTTGTCGCACTTCGACTCTGCCATGTATTCGCTGAACCGTGCCATGAACTGCTGCATGTCAAACGGCTGCAGGTTAAAGCCCGCTGGTACAGCGGGCTCAGCTACCGCGCGCTCATGCGAGGCGCCATTTTGCGCCTCTTCAACCACGTACGCGAGGGCACCATTTTGCGCGCCTGAAACCTCCTCAACCACATCATCATTGCTCTCCTCCATTTCCTCCCTCTGGTCCTGGGTTACCCCTAACCCCTCTTCTAGTTCCCCCACCAGCATCCGATCACCTTGACCAGCCATGGCACGATTTCCAAATTTAAGATTTTAAATAAAACAAAATTTTGGGCCACCCGTAATTTTGAGCGCGCTATTCGCGCTTCAGGTCCGAATCTCACTCCCAGACACCAATTGTTACGGACCGCGGATAAGGTGTTGATTTGCCGAGCGGATGGCGACCGCGGCCCGAACTATTAACAATGACTAAGACCCGATTCCTTAAACGTGGGCCAAATCGTGCCACAGGTTTTCAATGGGGAAAAGACAAAGACGACACGGATGTGAAGAAGAGGAAGACGAAGGCAAAAGGTTCGAAATACTACTATTATTTATTTACTATTTACACAATTGAAAGAAACCAAGGAGGAGGAAAGATAAGAAAATAATTTACAGAAGAAGAAGAAGCGGACACAGTGAAAATTCTAGCTTACCTATTACAGTCTTAATTAATACCCTGGACAGAACAAACAAAAGACGGACTCACACGAATGGGGAATTTGCAGGCAGGAATGCTTGGGAGGAGGAATGGGAAGGTTCAGCTGGGGCAGATGGTTCGGGCTTGATCCCGCACGGGACGTCGGGCTGGACCTCGACGGCCAGCGATGCCACCGCAATCCGGTTCCCGCGGGGTAACGGGTCGAAGCTGCCTGGTGGAGTCAAAACTGCTGGTGGAGCCAACTTCTGAACGGGCGCAACTCTCCATGGGGATCCCTTCCTCTCCCTTTACCAAGCTCGTCTGGACTCTTCTCTGGCGCAACTCTTTCTTGGACCTTGGTGCAACTCTTTCTTGGCACTTGGTGCAACTCTTTCTTGGAACCTTGGTGCAACTCTTTCTTGGCATTTGTTGCAACTCTTTCTTGGCACTTGTGTCAAAGGCTTCCGCGTGCGCTTTTTATAACGCCGCGGCCGATCAAGCCGCCGGCCTCCAGAACACGCCCATCGGTGAGCTCGCCTCGGCCCTGATTGGTCGGCACGGGCTCTCTGGCTCCGCCCTTGATGACGAGGGGCGGCCAACGCCCTGGATTCGGCGGCTCCTCCCCCTTCTTCTCCAAGCCCACCTCGTGGCTAATGGAGTCGCGGTGAAAACCGCCCAGCAGTTGCGGCGAATGCAGTTTGCAATCGAGGCTTTGTTAATGAAAATGACAGGGGATCTATCTATTTGAATTCGGTGCAATGGAGTGTCAATTAATGGAAGACACAGCCTTAACCTACATAGAATAAGGAAATAAACTACCAACAAGGAGGAAATCTATGATTGGCTAACGTGATTGTTTATGACCTAATTACGGGACGCACTTTGACCTTTATACACAACTGGAGGAAGGAGGGCGATATTTTTACAACAATTTACACAACAATAAAAAAAAACACAATCCTCATATTCACAACAATATATATATATACTGTGAGAAACAACCTTGTTCTCACCAAATTAGTGCCCCGCCCACCACGACGTGACCTCCTTTCAGCCTCACGCGATTGGGTGGCGATTCGGCACGCGATAGGTGGACGGTGAGAGAGCCGGCCGCCATCTTGTGCGACGGACGTGGCTCGAGGGCGTCGAGTGGAAAATAGAAAAACGGGGATTTTTTAAGCCTCACGACAGCCGAGTTGTGCTGATCGTTTATAGTTCTGTATTTTAAGAGTGAGTAACTCCGGAAGAGAACGAGTGATTCCCGGATATCGTAGATTGGAACTGTGAGTCATATTGCCTGTGTCGTGTTTGGAGCTTCTGGTGCCGACAGTTCCTGCAGGCGTTGTGCTGTGTATTCCACTCTGTTACCATCCATTGTTTCTGAGATCGAGCCAATAAATCATCGTGCCTACCCCTAGAGGCCGGTTAAAACACAGTTGTGTTTATTGAGTTCTCTTTGTCCACCCCGTGGACTACTTGAAGCCCGGACATTAACGTCAGTATTCCGGGCTGGAAGCATTTAACAGCCGGGATCGCGACAAATGGGTTGCTCGTCCAAGGATTATTCAAGTAAGAGACATTCGAACTGAGACGGGAATTCTGCAGTGGACGACATCTTCCTGCATCTGCTCATTGTTTCCTCACCAGCAGACGCCATCTTGGAGGAACTTTCTCACCAGCAGACGCCATCTTGGAGGAACCTTCTCACCAGCAGACGCCATCTTGGAGGAACCTTCTCACCAGCAGACGCCACCTTGGAGGAACCTTCTCACCAGCAGACGCCATCTTGGAGGAACCTTCTCACCAGCAGACGCCATCTTGGAGGAACCTTCTCACCAGCAGACGCCATCTTGGAGGAACCTTCTCACCAGCAGACGCCATCTTGGAGGAACTTTCTCACCATAGGACGCTATCTTGTGTGGTACTTCACTACCGGATAAGTGAATAGTTTCCGGATCCCTCCGAACAAAAAAAACAAACAAAAAAAAAAAAACGTGAGTTATTTGTACGTTGCATTTTTCTCATTGGCAATTTGATGTGCGTTGGTGATATTGTGTAGTTCGTGTCGTATTTCCCCAACAGAGCGTTGTGTTTGAATTACGTGTACCACCCCAATATTGTTTGCCTCCCCTGGGTGAATTGCCGTCCCATGTGGTGAAAGATATTGCTGAAATATTTCGATCCAGCCTCCTTTTAGACTCAGTGTTTTGTGCCTTGTCTTATGATAACTCGTAGCCAAGCTATGTCGACCAGAGAAGTGAGAGTTCAACCTGATCATGTTGACAGTCACGTGGGTGGCGATGTGAGCGACGCAATCAGCCTTGACCCGGTCACTAAACCCGATATGTTAGGAAGCGATCCCATCATGACTAAATGCATGCGTTCGACCTTCTGGACCGGGCTGACTCCGGTTCAACAACTCGACATGTACAACAGGGAGAATGACAGGGCAGAGGCAGAGCGTATTAAGCGAGAAGACCGAGAGCAGGCGGCAGCAGAGAGAGAGCATGCGGCAGCAGAGAGAGAGCATGCGGCAGCAGAAGCTGAATGCATCAGAGAGCATGAGTTGCGAATGTTGACTGAACGACTGCGGGCAGAGGTGTCTGCTGCAAGCGTCCCGGAAACTGTTCATGTTCGTTTGCCGGACTGGACGGGAGACACGAAGCCAGAAGCGTATCTGGAGATGGCGGAGAAGTTGTTGGCTTCCGGTGGCATTGATGAGAGCTTGTGGGTCGGCCATCTTGTTAGCCATCTATCTGAGAAGGCGAGGGAGGTATATGCGAGGATGGCAACCGAGGACGCAAACAAATACAGGAAATTGAAGGCCGAGATTTTGAACGCCTATGCGGTGTCCGCGTGTATTTATAGGCGTAATTTTTTCAGTTGGACTCGTCAGTCCAGTCAAACCTATGAGGAACATTCGCGGGTCTTGTTGGAACAGCTGCAGAGATGGTTCAAGGGGAGCAAGGTTGAGTTACCTCAAGCGGTTGCGGAACTCCTGGTGCGTTACCGTATCGATCAACAGCTTCCGCCTGACTTAGCGTTGTTTCTTGTCGACAAAGACACTGTTTCCTTGTCAGACTGCGTCAGCCTTATTGATAAACATGTTTTGGCGTGCAAAATGTTGCAAGTCACGCAGTCGCGTCGTAAGACGGAGGATCCTGCGATCGAGACCGCCCCCCGTCTGCCCGGCGGCTGGATCGAGGGGAAGGGTTCTCCGATGCCCTCCACTGGTGGCGGTCGCGAGCTGCAGGCCAGGGCACGGCCCTGGTGCGATTTCTGCAAACGCGTGGGGCATGGTGGAGACCGCTGCTTCTCTAACCCAGCTAGTCCGGCCTACCGAGGCAACCCTGCTGTTAAATCGGAGGGAGGTCAGTGGAGGTCATCAACTGGGCCCTCGCACACGACGGTGGCATCGGTGACAGAGGTCACTGCCACCGAGGCTAATTCCATTCATCCTCTGTATCAGGATTATTCAGGGACAGCCTTAGTGGGTGGCCCTGATTCGGTGCTGAAGTTTGAGGCCCAATACCTTCGGGATACTGGGGCGACACTGTGTGTTCTCCGGGCGGGGGTAGTTCCGGCCTCTCAGATGCGTTATACCGGCGAGTATATCATCCTTCGGGGCATTAACCAGGTTCTTGGCCGGTATCCCCTTGCCCTCCTCGAGGTCCGGAGTGCCATTTTTACGGGTCCAATGACCTGTGCGGTGGTACCCTACTACCCGGTACCCGGGGTCTCCTTGCTGATTGGCAATGATGCCATGGCCAGGGAGGAGTCATTGACTCTGACCTGTGGGGTGGTCACTAGATCCCAGAGTAAACAGGCGGAGAGAGTGGCGGAGTCAGACATATCTTCACTCTGGCCCGAGGAGCCTAGCGCCTCGACTCCAGTTCCCGACGGTGACGTTGCGTCAGTTGAAGTCCACCCGAGCCTCCCGTCAAGCCAACCTCAGGTGCCGTGCTCCTCAGGGACCGCTCCCGCCTGTAACACGGGGACCCCAGCTACGTGTTCGCCGGTCGGCGAATCCGGGGAGGAGGATCAGTCCTCCGAGGCGGTTAGCGACCTCAGTTCTGGGCCGGAAGTCACTCCCGCATTGTCTGCGGTAACCAGTTTAGTGGAGGATCAGCACTTCGATCCCACCCTTGCCATCCTCTGGGAAATGGGAGACGACTCCGAGCCGGGATGAACAGGCTACTATGTGAATGGTGCAGGGGTGCTGATGCATAAGTATTCCCCAAAGAACATGTCCTCCACCCAGACGTGGAAGGTTCGACACCGAGTTGTCGTACCAGGGAGGCATCGTCAGTCAGTCATGCAATTGGCCCATGACAATATTTCCTCGGGTCATGTCGGAGCTGCCAAGACCTTAGCCAAGGTCAAGAATCAGTTCATATGGCCCGCCATGTCGCGAGACATCAAGCGCTATTGCGCTAGCTGTCCCATTTGTCAACGACTCGGAAAAGGAGTGAAGGTTTTCAAGGCACCCCTAAAGCCCCTCCCCGTGATCAGTCAGCCTTTCCAGTTTGTTGCCGCTGACTTTGTCGGACCTTTGCCCAAAACCAGTTCCGGGAAACGCTATTTGCTCCTCGGTCCGTTTTCCCTCCTGTAAACGCTTTCCCCAACTTGAGTTTGGCCCCCTTGTCTCTCTATTGTGCTTTGTGTGAAGTGTAACTCTTGTGGGGTAGATATTAATGTGGTGTATTGTGTTTAATATTGTGTTGTGGATAAACCTTGTTCATTGTATAAGCCTGTTAACGATTACCGCCATCATATTGCCATGTGATTTGCACCTACTACAAATACTGGTTTCAAAACGCCGTCCACCCGACGGGTTTTTTACTTAGGTGGGGAGGACTGTGAGAAACAACCTTGTTCTCACCAAATTAGTGCCCCGCCCACCACGACGTGACCTCCTTTCAGCCTCACGCGATTGGGTGGCGATTCGGCACGCGATTGGTGGACGGTGAGAGAGCCGGCCACCATCTTGTGCGACGGACGTGGCTCGAGGGCATCGAGTGGAAAATAGAAAAACGGGGATTTTTTAAGCCTCACGACAGCCGAGTTGTGCTGATCGTTTATAGTTCTGTATTTTAAGAGTGAGTAACTCCGGAAGAGAACGAGTGATTCCCGGATATCATAGATTGGAACTGTGAGTCATATTGCCTGTGTCGTGTTTGGAGCTTCTGGTGCCGACAGTTCCTGCAGGCGTTGTGCTGTGTATTCCACTCTGTTACCATCCATTGTTTCTGAGATCGAGCCAATAAATCATCGTGCCTACCCCTAGAGGCCGGTTAAAACACAGTTGTGTTTATTGAGTTCTCTTTGTCCACCCCGTGGACTACTTGAAGCCCGGACATTAACGTCAGTATTCCGGGCTGGAAGCATTTAACAGCCGGGATCGCGACAATACCTACATATATATATATATATATACCTACATATATATATATACCTACATATATATATATACCTACATATATATATATATATATATATATATATATATATATATATATATATATATATATATATATATATATATACACCTACATATATATATATATATACACCTACATATATATATATATATATACATATATATACATATATATACATATATATATATATATATATATATATATATATATATATATATATATATATATATATATATATATATATATATACCTACATATATATATATATATATATTTTTATATATATATATATATATATATATATATATATATATATATATATATATATATATATACCTATATATATATATATATATATATATATATATATATATATATACATATACCTCTATATATATCATATATATAGAGACGGCACTCCCCTTAGCAAGGGGGGGGTTAATCCCCTTGGCCTGTTAAGCTGGCCGTCTCTCGTCCTGGTACTTATAACGCTCCTTCGCGGGGTGAAATTGGTCAGGGTTATTGGTCAAGGTGTTCTCCCGAATACCTTTACCAATCCCTCCGCAAAGCAGGGAGACAAGCACCGCTCGAACCACGGACAAGATGGTATTTTCCGAGCGGTTTAGCAATCCGCGATTCGAGCCGTTAGCAATTGACTAACCCGACTATAAAGCGTTTGGCCAAAATCGCGCCACAGGTATTCAATGGAAAGAAGGGACTAAAGCGATCGGGGGAAAGAAGAAACCAAAGTAAAGGAATACCAGATATTTATTAACTATATACAAAACCAAAGAAGAAACGAAAGTAATATACAGTGAAGAAGAAGAAGACACAGGGCAGCCTTAAGCTGTCTTATATTATTCCCCAGGACAAACAAACACTCACATGACAGGGAATGGCAGGCAGGAATGACTGGAAGGAGGAGAAGGGTCCATGCAGGTGACAGGGTAGGAAGGTCCGGGCTGGTGTGCAGCATCGAGCTTGGCTCCAGTCCATGCTCCGGGCTCGAGGCGAAAACCCGGCGGCAGGTGCACGTATTCGTTCACGCGGTAGGGGCTTTTCGAAGCAGCTCGTCGGGGAGCTCCGCGCAGCTTCATCTCTCTCAGCCAGACCCCACCAAGCGCCGTCTCCAACCCAAGTCGACTCTCACAAAAGGCTCGCGCTGGTGCTTATATTACGCGCTTCCAGATCAATGCGCGCTTCATAGAGCCACGCCCGTGATGGTATTTCGTCAGCCCTGGTTGGCTGGTAAGGGCTCGCTGGCTCCACCTCTGATGGTGCGTCGACGTGCCACACCTTGTTCTTGTGGTCCCGCCCCCTTCTTCCCCGGCTTTGAGACCGTGAGCGCAATGGCGGTTTGGGGCCAACAACCGAATCAAGGCAAGGAGCAGCGAACGCTGCCCGATCGCTACTTTGAAGCACAGGTGAGACGATTGGGGAAATTGAAAGGGGCCTATCTTATTTGATTAATGCAACGCAGATTCAACTATTGGGAACAGATCCTTAACTGAAACACATAATAATGAAATAACTACGGAGAGGTCCTATGGTTCGCTACGTGTTGTACATGGACTAACTAGGGTGTGATCTTTAACAAGCCAATTGATGGGGATATTTACAGGGGAACATTCACAAGGAAAACATTTACTAAAATTTACTAGTGAAGGTTCTAAAAACCGTAACAATATACAGACTTGGCATTTAATGTGGAATATTTTTTTGGTGGGGGTGAACTTACTTTTCAAGATGACTTAGAACCAAAAGTTCATTGGAATTATGTTGAAATTATTCTAGATTTTGTTAATGTGACCTTTAAAAGAAACAAAAACCACATTTTACATTTCGAAGCAAATAAATTGATAAATAAAACAAATCAATCAGAAGATGGCTCAGGCAGCCTTGAAGGCACTTGGCCGCCACACGTGGTACATGAGCCCAGTACTAGTGGCATTTGCATTCTTTGACACCAGAATTGACAAAGAAAGCAAGATCAATATGATTGAAGCATTGAAAAATGACGGTGAAAACCCCTCTCCAAAGAGACCAGCTATCAAACGAGGAACCGCCCTGTCAATCGCTGGCCTCATAACAAAACACACCAAGCATTTCTTCAGCATCCTAGGGACCCCAACTGATTGGATGGATAAGGATCCTGGTTCATGGGAGCAAGAAACCAGCTTTCAGGAAGCAAAGAAAGCCGCCAGTGGCTTAGTCGTGGTGAACGACAGGGCAGAAAGGGGTGTCGCATTGATACAAGACTACAATAAGCTCCTTACAAAGGATGAAGAGCAAAAGCAAGCTCTGCTCCAAGTTGTTGCTGCTCACAGGAAGATGTACCCCGATGCCAAGAAGGCAACAGTGGTGAAACAGGCCCAGAAATAGGAGTTACATTTCTCATTATATTTGGGTTTTTAAATATTATGTGATATGGTGTCTCTTCATTTTATGAACTGAACATTTGGATTGTTATCATTGAATTTGAGTTTTCATAGCAATATAGTGCTATTTGTGCAGCTATTGTAACTTGTGTTTGCTAGAATACAAAGAAAGTGAGTGGAGGGTGGATTTTCATAAAACAAACTTCTGGTTTTGCTTTCGATCCATATATAGAAAAGTTTTGTAGACACCTTTAGTTTGAAGGCTGATGTGGCACCCCTAAATAAAATCAGATTGCTTTCATATTTGGTGTCTTTTCATTTTGGAACAAAAGGAACAACATAAAGCCATGTCCCAGTAAATATTTAAAAAAATATATTTTGAGCACCACCCTATTCAGGAGAGCACGTACACGTCGAGGCATGCTGTTCACGAGATTTGCCAAGGTTTGGACAGGAATCGCTTGCCATGCAGTGACAATAGTCTGCTGCAATTCACGCACAGAGGTCGGCTGCTGGTCCAAGTTGTCGATTTGACGCGTTAAATCTGCCAACAAGTTCTCCATCAGATTAATATCCGAGGACATGGCAGGCCACTCCATATGCTCTACACCACGGTCAGCAAGAAAGTGTTGGATCATGCGAGCACGATGAGGCCGTGCATTATCATCTTGGAAGACAAAGTTTCCTCGAAAGGCTGCACAAGCAAATGGAAGCAATGTTTCTTCCAGAATGACCCTGTACTTGAACTGGTTCAGGTTTCCATTCAGAACAACCAGATCAGTTTTGCCCCCTGCATGAAAAGCAGCCCAAACGGTCACCCCACCACCTCCAGCTTGGACTCTTGGCACTATACAATCTTCGTTGTGGGCTTCATGCACTTGTCTGCGCACTCGGACGCGGCCATCTTGACGATAGACCAGAAATCTAGACTCGTCACTGAAGGTCACGTGATTCCAGTGTCCTGGCTGCCATTGACGGTGCTCTCTGGCCCACTGCAATCGGCGCTGGCTGTGTTGTCTGGTCAAGCGTGGCTTTCTCAGGGGACGCCTGGCACGATAGCCTGCTTGAACCAGTCGTTGGTTGACTAGCCTTCTGGATACAGGCACATTTGTCAGTTGCTGCCACTCAGCCCTAAGCCGATTAGCTGACTTGGTACGGCCATTGCAGACTAACCGGTGCAGCTGGCGATCATCTCTCCTTGTGGTTCTGCGTGGACGTCCTGGCCTCGATATTGGAGTAGGGACACCCCTCTGAGCATTTCGTTTCAGGATCTTTGACACCTGACCTTGAGTGATGCCATACTGCCGAGCAATAGCACGCTGTTTCATGCCAGAATTTTGTAAAGCCACCACTCCATGACAAACAGCATTGTCAAGTTGACGGACCATCTCCAGAGGAAGCAGCAATAACTTTTGTAGACGTGCAGCAGTTGTTTTCCACTAATACAGAACGCAACAACCCTTATATACCCGATTGTGAATCCAGTACAAAATCCTCCTCTTGACATACAAAGCCCTCCATAACCTGGCCCCATCCTACCTGGCTGACCTCCTCTCCAGACACACTCCCACCCGCAACCTCCGCTCTGCTGGTACCAACCTCCTGACCCCCTCCATCCGGACCAAATTTAGATCCTGGGGGGACAGGGCCTTCTCCATCGCTGCTCCCACCCTCTGGAACTCACTACCTCACACCATCAGAGACTCCTCCTCACTCACCACATTCAAAACATCACTAAAGACCCACCTGTTCAACACTGCATTCAACATTCAACCCACAGCATTTAACCCCTGACTATGTCTTCCCCTTCTCCCTCCTTTTGCTTTAAATATTTCCCTATTGATTCTTGTCTTTTTACAATTGTTGTTTTCATGTATTGTTATGCATTATGTTTGCCACTCTGTCAAAGCGCCTTTGGGCTTCTGGAAAAGCGCTATACAAAATAAATGAATTATTATTATTATTAATTGTCAAATGTACCTGTCCTTACATTTTGTCATGCCACTTGTGATATAATCCTATTATTGACTTCTTGCTGCGAAAGACAATCAGTGACATGGTTCTTTCAACAAAGACATCACCGAAGGGTAAAAGAAACTCACCAGATTGATATACTGAGTTCAGAAACTAAACCCAAGTCAAGAAATAAAAAATATTCCATATTAAATGCCAAGTCTGTATATATATACACCGACATTATATATATATATATATACACCTACATAATATATATATATACACCGACATATATATTGTTGCGGATCTGCCGCCGGCCTCCTCCCCTTACCAAGGGGGGATTAGTCCCCTTGTCTTTGACTGACATGGCGCGACTCGGGACCTATTACGTCCCTTCCGGACAGCGCGAAATAGGGTTTCAGGACCAAATTCGCTGTTACCTAAGTACTCGAGCTGCCCTGGAAGCGAGGAAATAAGCCCCGCATGAACCACGTGTGTTGGTGATACACCGAGCGGTTGCGTACACGTGATTCGCACTATTATTAATTACTAGACCCCGATTCAAGCGGTTCTTATTCATACCACGCTTAGTCAATGGCGAAATCACAAAGACGATCGAATTGGAAGGAAGAACAGAATTTATTTACACTATACAATGGTAGAAGAAAAGGGGACACAGAGCAGCCTTATACAGTCTTACTTAATACCCAGGACAAACGGGCCCGTCTCACACACACTCACACGGGGGTTGCTGATGAGCAGGTTGATGTTCAGGGATGTCTCCTGTGCAGCTCTCTCCGGCCCCCGGCACGTCTCTTGGAGATGGAAGTAGGTGAAAGCAGGGGCCCGCCGCGTGTCGCCTGAACAGAGCGGGTTATCACGGGGCGAATGGTAGGGAGCGGACTTTGGTGCGGCTGGCGGTTATTCACTTGCGGCTATGGCCGCGTTCACTCGCGTAGCCGAAATGCGCTATATGCGTTACCGGCGCGTCTGGCTGCGCCCGCGTACTTGTCCAGTTCAACGCCTCTTCTTCTCTCTCTCTGTGTGCAAGTCCTTTCGCCACTGGTACAAGTCCTGTTCAACGCGCATATCCTCTGCAAGTCCTTCTCAATCAAGTGTTCCCACGCTAGACCTTTAACGCTCTCCACTTGCGAGTCCTAATCCTTTCGCCACCGCTGTTCAAGTCCTTCTGAGGGCTTTGCACAGCGGGTTATATAGGCACGCCCCGCGAACCTTCTCGAACTCACCAGACGCGCTTCACCACGCCCTCTCACGCCATGCCGCTAGAGCTCTGATTGGCTGGTGGCTCTTACCGTCTCCCCCACGCCGCTCACCCCGACCCCGTGCCCCACCTTTTCAGGCCTACCTCGTGTTACTCGACTAGTGGTCAGCCGAATGGGGCGCGGGATCAATTACGCCCATAGAGGTAGAATTTGAGGGTGGACGCAAAATGAATGGGGCCTACTCTCCTGTCTTTACACAACGCAGGCACTAAGAGGGGAAATGGCTTATTCTTACACATACTAAGACATAACATTACACACAATGTATACTACAAATGGGCCTTTATGTTGCTCGTGTGACTAACTATGAGGGGCAAACCTTTAACCTTTAATGCCTCCAATGCGCCAATCTCAAAACCGTAGCAATATCGTCCCCATATGAAGCTAATTGTATGTTCTTGGGTGGTTGTGGAATGTCATGCATGCACTCGTCCCCGAGTCAAACCCACACAAGTGAGAACGACCGGTTTTGAGAAAGGTTTGGGACTACCCTTTAAATTACGTGTGACACTTAGATGTGGTTCCCCTCTAACATTTAATCTAACCCCCTGTATGCGACAGTTTTACAACACTAGATATGTCCCACCTACTGCGTTGTGTAACTAACTCTACCCGACTCACACCCACAGCTAACCGAATTGCGGAATTGTTTTGAAACTAAACATAAAGCCGGTGGGTAGCATCTTATTTACAACACTAAACCTAATTATTTACATTTCTATAACCCAGGACCTGTTCTTTTTGTGGAAAGAAGTTTGGAGGGGAGAAAAAGCACAGCAATGCACCAATGCACCAATACACATTTCACAAAAAGTTCACATTTCACATGCCATACTTAAATGTCACATTTGCTGCTTGGCTGCATCGTCTTGCTTCCTGCTTCATCTTCGGTGTGCAATAATAAAAAAAACTTAAAGGTCTTCTTTCCTGGCACACCAGAATACAATGTACATACCGTGTCCGTTTTTATTGCCAGCAGGGCCAATCTCATGTGGTCCGACTGCGTGACATCGACGCCACTTAAAACCAGTGGTCCACAGGTGCAAGGTAAGTTTGCAGCAAATGACTGCTCAGCAAAAAGGCAAGGCCACAGAAAGTGTGGTCAATAAGGTGTATTGTGGTGCAGCAAAATGCAGCAGGGGCGCTGCACATGTGTAGCCAGGTGCAGCTGCACGGTTCAGTGTTCCTGCACCCTCCCCTCCAAAATGGGTCCATGGGTGGGGAGGAAGACAAAGCACAGTTAGCAAAGGAAAGGATGCAAAGGTACACACAATACAAGGTAATGAAACGCGAGGAGCGCAGAGGAGCGAGCAGAGCAGACTCGTCACTACTGTCCGTACCCCCACAACGTCGGCTACACTACAGTACCTTTACCCCTCCCTGTATTTACACTTTACAAACTCGTGTCTACGTCCTGTCTTACATATCCCCCTCTAAACCAAATTCGTCTTCCAATCCCTCCCAGGAAGGAAGAGATGGAATTACACACAATGTCACACGTCCACGTCATGATGCGTCTCACTTACTCAACAGTTCACAAAACCTGGTGTGGAGTTCCATCTCCTTGGTGAGTGGATGTGGATGGTGCGAAGAGATTTCTCATCCTACCTATCCTCTAATAACATTAACTCAGTTACACTACCCGGGGTCTTGCCCTGCCAATTCAGTTGGCCATCGTTACACTATGTGGTTCTAAAAACCAATTCCCATTGACCCACACTGTGATGCCATTCAATTTGGGTCTCACTCCCAAATTTTTCACTACTGTGCCTTTGCACAATTTCGGGGCTGGGTCTTGTGGCTCCACAAGCAGGTCCAACTACCTGCGCACCTCTGCCACTGAAGTCACCACCCGAGCTTACCTTGCTCCTTGCGACTACCCTAAATCAGGGAAGGCCCCTCCTGGCTCTCTCACCCCTCTGATGCCCTCTCTGGCATTGGGCTACCCGGGTCCTTTCCTGGGATCCTCGGGCCACACTGAACTCTACTCACGACCCGAACTGACTGGCTCCCAGAGCCTACCTGCGGCCTCACCTGGCCGACAGACTACCAGTGTCGGAGTGCCCCAATAACCATACGCACCAACAAAGCCCACACGCCCAGCCATTCCACAGACTCATGCACCCATCCAAGCACTTCCTGCTACTTCCTGCACCACAGATGTCAATATCCAAACAATTTACCTAAACCCTCTACCTAACTTTAAACTACCCTCCCCGGGTATTCGTGAAGGGGTGCATCTCCCCCCATTCACTCCTTCGCACCATGCATTCCACACCTTTTACTTCACACCAAGCATTCCACACCACTCATTCCACACCATTTATTCTACACACCAAGCTCTCTTGCACACCTCTTGTGCTAACCCACCTGTTCCCCACTTGCACACCATGCAAGTCAAGTCACTTCAACACACTCCATTCGTCGTCAATACACCACTCATACACCACCTCTGGTTATCCCCAACCAATGCCTCATTTGCTCAAGCTCATCCTCACACACAATTTCATTCAATTCCTCATTTGCTCAAGCTCATCCACACACACACAGCATCATCTAACTAGCTGCTTCCCTCTAATACTCGTGCTTTCCCGTCTTCCCTTACACTAAGCACTCCCTCGTCATTATCATCCAACTAATCTCTCTACGTCCCCTCTACCTGTACAAATGTCGCTACTTAAATCTCATGTCTCCTATTGTCATTTCTAAATCCCTAACAATATCCTAGCCCGCCCTTGGCAAGTTTTCACTGCCACCCCATAATCTATTGCTCATGTGCCCCAATTGAGGAATGGTAAACCTACCACTCCCCTACGCAGGGTACCATTCGCCAACGCTATGGCTATTCGTCCACTAACTATGAGCCTCTCCGTGCGGCAATACATTTTCGTCACAGCTCGGCTTCGAAAAGCCGAGCAATGCATGCGGGTGGTTGGTCTCCTGTTGGTTGGGTCCATCCGGCATTATCGATTCAGGGGAGGAGGTTTTGTTGGGCCAAGGTTCCAGGCGCCATCTCTGCGCGGAGCCTTTCGGCCCCCTACACGATGGCCCAACCTCTCACGGTCGGAGCACCGCGGCCGCCAGGGGGCGCTTCTCCTACCCCCCCTCGAACCGTGCCGATCGCCTTTCCCGCCAAGGCGCGGCACCGACCATACAGGGCGGGGCCCGGCACGAATCATGCACGCCACCGCGGCAACGATCCTCGCCGATCTCCGCTGCACACAAAGCACCCCACGCACCGAGGGCTCGCGTCGGCTATCCGTCGTATTACGCGCTAACCCCCCCGGTCTGGGTCGATGCTTGAGCCGCATTCTCACACCCACACGCGACCCACTCCACTCTCACAAAACGCGGCGCTCCAGCACCTCTCATTCACTCACTGCATTCCGTTACTACACTCGCTCTCCACACACGGTCCGGTGTGCACTTGTTTCCCGCACACTCCGGTGCACACTCGTTTCCCACACATTCCGGTGCACACTCGTTCCACGCACACTCTGGTGCACACTCGTTCCCCGCACACTCCGGTGCACACTCGTTTCCCGCACATTCCGGTGCACACTCGTTCCACGCACACTCTGGTGCACACTCGTTCCCCGCACACTCCGGTGCACACTCGTTCCCCGCACACTCCGGTGCACACTCGTTTCCCGCACACTCCGGTGCACACTCGTTCCCCGCACACTCCGGTGCACACTCGTTCTCCGCACACTCCGGTGCACACTTGGCCATCGCACACCCTCACTCCGGTGCACACTTCCTTCGCACATGCACGGCACGCCATTCACTCGCATACATCGCACCACGGACCTTCCACGAGCGCCCGGGTTTCGTCGGGATCCCAAGCGCGCCAAAAATGTTTTCCCGCCAAACACTTTCGCGCCATACACACCCCTACTCACTTTGGGGACCTTCTTCTCCGGCTTTCCCGCCAACACCTGTAAACTCTCATTGGGGTTAGGCAGCACGACATCACGATGTGAACACAAACTTTGGGTGCATTCCATTTCTTTCTTCGATTTAATTTCTAACTCTGCCGTCTCTTCGGCCCCAATTTCAATTATAATTTCTATGATTTATTTTTCTTCGACAACCACCGGCGCGCATGAATTTGCCTTGTCCAATTCGGCGGCCGTTGGCTTCCCCACACCCCGAGTCGCGATTTCTACACCCTCGGTCACTCCAGCCACGCTCTGCTCTACCCCGCTCTCCACGTGTTCCTCACATCGCGTTACCCCATCGCGTACCAATGCGACTTCCTCGCTCAACATGTGATCAATGTCCTCCCCCATTTTTTTTATTCCCCCGATGTATTTGTCCCCCATTTCTTTCAATTGGCCACCCATTTTTTCTATGTCCCGGGTGGATTTGTCCCCCAATTCATTCAATTGGTCACCCATTTTTTTAATGTCCCGGGCGGATTTGTCACCTTGGGCGTCCATTGATTCTTTTAATTCGCCCTTGTTACAACTTGCTTCATCCCTTATTTCCTTCATTTGATTCGCCATTTGCCCACTCATTGCATCCATTTTATGATCAGACTTTATCATGTAGGCCCATATTTGTGCCAGAAATAGGTCCACATTCTTTGGCGCCACGGGCTTGGCTTCCGCTGCCTCGTGCGAGGCGCCACCATTTTCTACCCCTACTGCCGGCCCCTCATCAATGTCCTCCTCTTCTCCCAATTCTTCCCGGGGGTCCTGGGTCATCAATTCCTCTTCCTCAAATACCTCATCTTCTACCCCCACCGGCATTCGACCGTCTTGGCTAGCCATGGCACTAATTAAATTTGGATGTTAAAAACTAAATTTCGGTCGCTCTTAATTTTCGAGTGCGTTAAGCGCACTTCGGGTCCGACCCCACTCCTGACACCAATTGCTGCGGATCTGCCGCCGGCCTTCTCCCCTTACCAAGGGGGGATTAGTCCCCTTGTCTTTGACTGACCTGGTGCGGCCCGGGACCTATTACGTCCCTTCCGGACAGCACGAAATAGGGTTTCAGGACGAAATTCGCTGTTACCTAAGTACTCGCGCTGCCCTGGAAGCGAGGAAATAAGCCCTGCACGAACCACGTGTGTTGGTGATATGCCGAGCGGTTGCGTACACGTGATTCGTGCTATTATTAATTACTAGACCCTGATTCAAGCGGTTCTTATTCGCACCACGCTTAGTCAATGGCGAAATCACAAAGACAATCGAATTGGAAGGAAGAACAGAATTTATTTACACGATACAATGGTAGAAGAAAAGGGGACACAGAGCAGCCTTATACAGTCTTACTTAATACCCAGGACAAACGGGCCTGTCTCACACACACTCACACGGGGTTCCTGATGAGCAGGTTGATGTTCACCAGCGCGTCCAGGGATGGCTCCCGTGCAGCTCTCTCCGGCCCCCGGCACGTCCCTTGGAGATGGAAGGAGGTGAAAGCAGGGGCCCGCCGCGTGTCGCCTGAACGGAGCGGGTTATCACGGGGAGAATGGTAGGGAGCGGACTTTGGCGCGGCTGGCGGTTATTCACTTATGGCTATGGCCGCGTTCACTCGCGTAGCCATAATGCGCTATATGCGTTACCGGCGCGTCTGGCTGCGCCCGCGTACTTGTCCGGTTCAATGCCTCTTCTTCTCTCTCTCTCTGCGCAAGTCCTTTCGCCACTGGTACAAGTCCTGTTCAACGCGCGTATCCTCTGCAAGTCCTCAAACAACGCGCGTATCCTCTGCAAGTCCTTCTCAATCAAGTGTTCCCGCGCTAGACCTTTAACACTCTCCACTTGCGAGTCCTAATCCTTTCGCCACCGCCGTTCAAGTCCTTCTGAGGGCTTTGCGCAGCGGGTTATATAGGCATGCCCCGCGAACCTTCTCGAACTCACCAGACGCGCTTCACCACGCCCTCTCACGCCATGCCGCTAGAGCTCTGATTGGCTGGTGGCTCTTACCGTCTCCCCCACGCCGCTCACCCCGACCCCGCGCCCCTCCTTTTCAGGCCTACCTCGTGTTACTCGACTGGTGGTCAGCCGAATGGGGCGCGGGATCAATTACGCCCATAGAGGTAGAATTGGAGGGTGGACGCAAAATGAATGGGGCCTACTCTCCTGTCTTTACACAACTCAGGCACTAAGAGGGGAAATGGCCTATTCTTACACATACTAAGACATAACTATACTACAAATGGGCCTTTATGTTGCTCGTTTTTTTTTGTTTTTTTTGTATACTGAATCGAGGCTCGTGTAAGAGCTAACATTTATTTCACAAACAAATCAACCAGACAAACAAAACATATAAAAAGAAGGAGCGGCAGACAAGATGGGGAGAGAAGGGGAAGCACACAAACATAACATTTGAGAGCAGGGAGATGTGTGGGAGGGAGAGGGCTTGGGGGGAGGAGGCGTGGGAAGGGCGGGTGGGGGGGGGGGGGGTGGTAGAAGTATAAAACACAAGGACACCAAGGACTTCCAGGACAGAAGTTGGTATTTCAAAAAAGTGGATTTGGTGTGAAATTAGCGGGGGTAGAAAAGATCAAGGTTTTGGATGGGGGAGAGAAAAAACTCTCCTCACACTCGCTCACCAAACTCTCCTCCTTTGGTATCCATGGAAATCTCCACGCATGGCTGGCGGACTTCCTCTCTAGTCGTAGTCAACGTGTGGCCCTGAATGGGTTTCTCTCATCTCCTCCTCCTGTTCAGGCTGGAGTTCCCCAAGGCAGTGTTCTGGGCCCTGTGCTTTTTCTGGTCTTCATCAATGATCTCTCTGACTCTCTTGAAAATCCTCTCCATCTCTTTGCTGATGACTCTACTCTCTGTCGCTCCATTCCTCATCCCTCAGATCGGCAGTCTGCAGCCTCCTCAATCTCTGCAGACCTGGACAAAATCACAGACTGGGCAAACAAGTGGAACATGTCTTTCAATCCTGACAAATCTCACACTCTTACGATGTCTCTCCAAAAAGACCGACTGGACAACCCTCCTATCCACTTTCTGAATAATCCTCTCCAAGAAATTCTGTCACTCAAGCTTTTGGGTCTCACTATCTGCCATGATCTTTCCTGGGAAAACCACATTTCAAATCTGGCCTCCAAAGCCAGTCGACGACTGGGCATGCTCCGTCGTGCGAAGTCCTTCCTTGGCACACCTGAGCTCCTCACCACATACAAGGCTTTCATCCACAACTCAATGGAATACTGCTCTCCCTTCTGGGCTGGTGCTCCTGCCTCACACCGAGCTCGTCTTCTCGCTGTTGAAACCAAAGTGTTCAGAATCATTGGAATCTCCCGCGATGAAGCTAACTCCAAGGGCCTTTCACTCACTCACCGCAGGCAGGTGGGTGGTCTTTCCGTTTTCTACTGACTTTGGTATCCATGTATCCATGGCCTCTCTGGCCTCGCCGCCACAGCTCTCTCTGGGCTCTGTCCCCCAAATATTCTTACAGGTCGCACAAGATCTGCCTGCAACCCTCTTATGGTTAAACTGCCAAAATCAAGACTCTCTGCTCACCTTCACTCGTTCATTCCTCTTTTCTCCCACCTCTGGAACAAACTCCCTCACTCTCTTCAATCCCACTCCACCCTCCAGGTCTTTAAAACAGCTGTGTGACTAACTATGAGGGGAAAACCTTTAACCTTTAATGCCTTCAATGTGCCCATCTCAAAACCACAGCAATATATACACCTACATAATATATATATGTATACACCTACATAATATATATATATATATATACAGTGCATTCAGAAAGTATTCAGACCCCTTCACTTTTTTCACAGTTTGTTATGTTGCAGCCTTATGCTGAAATCGTTTAAATTCATTTTTCCCCTCATCAATCTACATTCAATACACAATAATGACAAAGAGAAAACAGGATTTTAGAAAGTTTTGCAAATTTATTAAAAATAAAAAACTGACCCTTTGCTATGACACTTGAAATTTAGCTCAGGTGCCTCCCATTTCTCTTGATCAGCTTTGAGATGTTTCTACACCTTGATTAGAGTCCACCTGTGGTAAATTCAATTGATTGGACATGATTTCGAAAGGCACACACCTGTCTATATAAGGTCTCACAGCTGACAATGACACCTGTCTATATAAGGTCTCACAGCTGACAATGCATATCAGAGCAAAAACCAAGCCATGAGGTCGAAGGAACTGCCTGCAGAGCTCAGAGACAGGATTGTGTCGAGGCACAGATCTGTGGAAGCCTACAAAAAAAATTCTGCTGCATTGAAGGTTCCCAAGAGCACAGTGGCCTCCATAATTCTTAAATGGAAGAAGTTTGGAACAATCAGGACTCTTCTGAGAGCTGGCCGCCCGGCCAAACTGAGCAATCGGGGGAGAAAGGCCTTGGTAAGAGAGGTGACCAATAACCCGATGGTCACTCCAGCTGAGCTCCAGAGAACCTGTGTGGAGATGGGAGAAACTTCCAGAAGGATAACCATGACTGCAACACTCCACTGATCTGGGCTCCACAAGCCTCTCCTCAGTGAAAGACACATGAAAGCCCACAGAATCTTGTTTCTCACAGTCTGAGAGTCCCTTAGCTGCTTTTTTGCAAACTCCAGGTGGGCTTTCATGTGTCTTTGACTGAAGAGAGGTCTTTTTCAGTTCTCCAGCTTTCAATTCAGTTAAATTTATATTTGGATTGGTTTCTCCCGGCTGCATCCAGGCGATTCCATATAATGAGTGGATACCAGAGATAATGTGCCTTGTGGCAGACGGTACTTATCGCTCCCATTAAGGTACAGCATAGCTGGATGGGATACCTTAATGGCGGTTCACCACTGATGGTATGAAATCGCATATTAACTGGTCGGCGGTCGCATATATATATACAGTAATACCCCGGCCTACGTCATTAATTGGTGCCATAAGCTGTGACGTAACTCGGTTTTTGACGTAAATCAGGCGTAATGTCTTAAAAATGCCTTAAAATGAAGACAAACACCGTAATTCGTAAAACTAGAGTAAATAACTGGAGGAGGCTGCGGCTTCACCCTGAATCTTTGCCGCTCCCCGTCGGGAGTCCCTCCATTGTTTTCTATTGGTCGGGTCTTCTCCTCGAACGGGGTGACCGGCACGGACGTGTCGACCGTGAGCTGGCTTGTGTGCCGAGTGGCTCCGCGGCCCGCTTCACCACGGCGTGCTTTACCCAATGTGTCCGAGCAGTTTCACTGGTGGTCGTGTCATGTCGTCTGTGACGAATGAACGAGCTCCGGGTTCCGTGAACCCGGCCGCCCCGGGGATCGACGCTCGCCTCCGAGTCGTAGGCGTGCCCCGTCTTTCCTCGAGCGGCCGAAGTTGCTTGCTTCTTTATTTTTGGACGATGCGATATACGCAGAAACGACGACGTACAGGCAGGCATTTGCAAATCCATGCACATGTGCACATGCACACGTCGATCGGTTCTTTACAAGGATATGCATCAACAACAACTTGCTACTCCCTGCACCAAAGATGTCAATTTCCAAACAATTTACCTACTCCCTCTACCTAACTTTAAACTACCCTCCCCGGGTATTCGTGAAGGGGTCCATCCTCCCCCATCCACTCCTTCGCACCATGCATTCCACACCACTCAATCCACACTACTCACTCCACACACCATTTATTCCCACACACCAAGTATTCTCTCCATTTATCCACTTGCACCCCATGCAAGTCAATCACTCAACACCATTACACATGTCCTCAATACACCACTCATACACTTTCTCCAGTCATCCCCGCCCATTGCCTCATTTCACCAAGTTCAACGATAACCACATTCTCACACACACATCCATTCTCGACCAATGCCTCATTTCACCAAGTTCATTCCAAAGATCCTCATTCAATTCCTCATTTGTGCCTGAAGCTCATCCTCATACTCACACACATGATACACCAAGATACACCAAGAGCGGCTTCAGCTTGAAGTCGCCGGTGCAATTACCCCCAAGCATTAGCGTTAGCCGCTCCTTCGCGACTTTGTAGCCTGGCATGGTCTTCTCCTCCTTCGAGATAAAGGAGATGATGATGTAGGAGTGACGTAAAGTTGCACATAATGACGTTCGCTGAACTGAAATTTACTCTAGAAGAGTGGCGTAAAGTCGGATTTGACATAGGTCGAAATGGCGTAAAACGGGGTATGACTGTGTGTGTATATATATATATATATACACACACACACACACACACACACACACACACACACACACACACAAATACACACACACACACACACACATATTGTTGCGGTTCTGAGAATGTAAATATTGATCATTAAAGGTTAAATGTTTGCCCCCATAGTTATTCCACAAGCAACACGTAGGCCACCGAAGAATATTAGTTATGTCATAGTATATGTGAGAATAAGGCCATTTCCAATAATGATACCTGCGTTGTGTAAAATAAATAAGCTTAGGTCCCGTTCATTTTGCGGCCCACCCTCCAAATCGACCTCGTTGGGCAGCATCCATCCCACGCCCTGATTCGGCTAATCCACCTCTGCTGCTGGCAAGGGTTTTCGCTCGAAAGCAGCCAAATGCCACGAGGTAGGCCTGGAAAGGGGGAGGAGCGCGAAGCCGGGGTGTGGCCACGTCAAGCAGCACGTCAAAGGCGGAGACGGTGAGAGCCAACAACCAACCAGGGCTCGGGTGACATGGCGTAAGGGGCGTGGTAAGGGCGCGGCCGGCAAGTTCCAGAGGGTTCGCTGGGCGGCGCTATATAAACGCGCGCACAAAGCCCTTGTAGAGGACTAATGCGAAGGACTGATGCGAGAGGACTGATGCGAGAGGACTGATGAGCGAAGAACTCGTGCGCATGATAAAAGGACTGCCCTTATGAGAGATTTATAAAATGATTTATAAAAGAGGACTTGAAGGAATTGCGCTTGACCAGAAGGACTCGCTGGGGAAGGCTGGCTTGGTAAAGGACTGGTCGAAGCGGAGGACTTATGCGACGTGATTGTGCAAAGAGGCCTCGTGAGGAAAGCACATTGGGGAGCGCCTTTTGAGCGGTATTGGGAGCGCATATAGCGCGAGTGCATTTAATACGTACGCGACCGTGGTCGCCAGTAACCGCCAGCCAGCCGTGCCTTTCGCCCTGTAACTGTCCACTCTGCGTAAATGACCCGCGGGGAGCTTCTGCTGCCCTGACCAACTGCTTTGCAGTACGAGTCGGGGACCGGAGCGACTGCCTGGACGCCATCATCCCTGGACCAGCACCCTGACCTTCTACATCCCCGTGTGAGTGTGTCTGTGTGTGACGGGCCCGTTTGTCCAGGGATAAGTTAAGACTGTATAAGCTTCACTGTGTGTTCTTCTTCTCCTTCCTGTACAAATTATTAATAAACCAATCTGTTCTTCCTGTCTCTCCTGATTCGACCGTACCAGTCCTTTCCTCCATTGGGTAAGCATGGCACGATTCGGAACCGCTCAAATCGGGTTTAGTTCTGTTAACAGCTCGGATCACGGCTCGCTGTCGCTCGGCGTTTCCTCCACAACCGTGATTCGGGCGGGGTTATTTCCTTGCTTCCTGGGAGGCGTTGGTAATTAGGTATTAGAAATTCGGCCTACGACCCTACCGAAACTTATATGGCCTCCGCTTCTTAGATATATAGCTTCCGCTTCCGGTCCGCTCGTGCAAGGAGGCTTGCTTCGATCTCTCCACAGCATCGAAGTCCTTTCCAAGGGTGTGGTGCTGACCGGGCCGCCGTGGTGTTCGCATTACAGCCCGAACGAATATCGTCGCTTCGTGGCTGCTTTCCGCCGCCGAAATCCAGCGCGGCATGGGCGATTCTGCCCCTGTTTGGAGAACACCCAGCGAGGCCTTCATTGGGGCCGAGCGAGCAAGGCTTCCGCTGCTGAAATCCAGCGCGGCTTGGGCGATTTTGCTCCTGTTTGGAGAACACCCAGCGAGGCCTTCATCGGGGTCAAGCGAGCAAGGGCGTGTCGGGACCTGGTTCGCGCCATTGACCGAGTGGTTCGCACCAACCGGAGCTGTTTTCGGATGACGTGCTGATGTCCTTGGACTTTGCGCCAGGCTCTGGGCCGACCTTGGCCGACGTGGTGTGTGGTGCTGATATTTTGAGAGGCTTGATTTAATACCCCAACCTCTCAACCCCACCTACTTTTCTGCTACCCCGCCGTTATTATTTGCTAGTATTTTTAGTGAAAGCCCACAATATATTATATCCTTATATATATGTGCACATTATATATATGTGCTTATATATATGGACTTCCCTGGTGTTGGCCTTGCGGTCAGGGTGCCAGCTTAGGATCCAAGGATCCTGGGTTCGAATCCTGGTCGATCGCTGAATTAACGCCAGGGGGGTTGACTCAGCCTGTCATCCTTCCGAGGTCGGCTAATTGAGTACCAGTTCACTGGTAATTCCCTGCTTGTCGTAAAAGGCGACAAACAGGGTTGGCGGCAGGAAGGGCATCCGGCCGTAAAACATTGCTTCAAAAAGGGGACCAAAAAACAACAACAACCACGGTCCCCGAAAAGGCCAACCCCCGCTTTGAGGGGGAAAAAGGCCTCTAAACGGTGGTTTTTATATATATGGACTGCCGCTTCCGGTCCGCTCGCGCAAGGAGGCTTGCTTCGATCTCTCCACAGCATCGAAGTCCTTTCCAAGGGTGTGGTGCTGACCGGGTCGCCGTGGTGCTGACCGGGCAAACGTGGTGTGGTGCTGACCGGGCCGACGTGGTGTGGTGCTGACAGGGCCGACGTGGTGTGGTGCTGACAGGGCCGCCGTGGTGTGGTGCTGACCGGGCCGACGTGGTGTGGTGCTGACCGGGCCGACGTGGTGTGGTGCTGACCGGGCCGCCGTGGTGTGGTGCTGACCGGGCCGACGTGGTGTGGTGCTGGCCGGGCCGACATGGTGTGGTGCTGACAGGGCCGACGTGGTGTGGTGCTGACAGGGCCGACATGGTGTGGTGCTGACAGGGCCGACGTGGTGTGGTGCTGACCGGGCCGACGTGGTGTGGTGCTGACAGGGCCGACGTGGTGTGGTGCTGACCGGGCCGACGTGGTGTGGTGCTGACCGGGCCGCCGTGGTGTGGTGCTGACCGGGCCGCCGTGGTGTGGTGTTGACCGGGCCGACGTTGTGTGGTGCTGACCGGGCCGCAGTGGTGTGGTGCTGGCCGGGCCGACGTGGTGTGGTGCTGACCGGGCCGACGTGGTGTGTTGCTGACCGGGCCGACGTGGTGTGGTGCTGACTGGGCCGACGTGGTGTGGTGCTGACCGGGCCGCCGTGGCGTGGTGCTGACGGGGCCCCCGCAGCCGTGATGAGCCTGACGGAGCCTCAGAGAGCAGTATTCAGGATTGCAAAGCAGATAGCGAAAGAGAGGTGTGATGTGATGGGGGTGAGTTGCTTGAAGGATGAAGTGGGACAAATCGTTGTGGACCCAGATGGAATTAAAGGAAGATGGAAAAGATATATGGAAATGCTGTTGAATACAGAGAATGAATGGGATGGCAACATCGAGAGTAACCCAGTTTTAAGACTGGCAGAGAAGATAACTGAGAAGGAAGTTGAGGAAGCGATAAAAGCAATAAAGAGTAGAAAAGCGGGAGGGCCGACGGGAGTTGTGGGAGATATGTTGAAGGCAGCAGGAAGTTGGGGGGTGAAGAGAATGACAGAGATCTGTAATCTGGCGGTGAAAGAAGGCCGCATTCCAGTGGATTGGGAACAGAGTACCCTCGTCCCTCTATACAAGGGGAAAGGTGACCCTCTAGAGTGTGGCTCGTACCGAGCGATAAAGTTATTGGAGCATGGAATGAAGGTATTGGAAAGGGTGTTGGAGAGGAGGATAAGGAAGAAAGTGAAGATCGACGAAATGCAGTTTGGATTTATGCCAGGAAGAGGAACGACAGACGCGCTTTTTATTGTGAGGCAGTTGCAGGAGAAGTACATGGAGAAGAGGAAGAAGTTGTTTCTTGGGTTTGTTGATCTGGAGAAAGCATTCGATAGGGTTCCACGCAAAGTATTGACATGCGCAATGAGGAAGTTAGGAGTGGAGGAATGGTTGATCAGAGTAGTGATGGCAATGCACAAAAGAGCGCGCACAGCTGTCAGGCCGAAGGACGGGAACAGTGGTGAGTTTGAGGTGAAGGTGGGATGCATCAGGGGTCGGTACTAAGTCCACTACTATTTGTAGCTGTGATGGAGGTGCTGGCTCAGAACGTAAAGGAGGCTTTACCGTGGGAGTTGTTGTATGCAGATGATCTGGTGTTGATTGCGGAAAGTATGGATGGACTGAAGGAAACGATGAACAAGTGGAAGGAATGTATGGAGACAAAAGGTCTGAAGGTGAATATCGGAAAGACGAAGGTGATGGCAAGTGGTAAAGCATGTGGTGAGGTGGAAAGAACTGGGAAGTGGCCCTGTGCTGTGTGCAGGAAGGGTGTCGGAGGGAACTCCATTCAATGTACAATATGCGCTGAGTGGGTTCATCAAAAATGTAGTGGTCTGAGAGGGTCATTAACCAGTGTGGCAGCTACATTCAAATGTAAGGTGTGCACAGAGGGAGCTGCAGATGGAGGAAATGTTGAGTTGGATCTTGGAGACGGCGTGAAGCTGGAAGGTGTGAAAACATTTTGCTACCTCAGAGACATGCTGAATGGAGAAGGTGGATCAGACTCGGCAACGGTTGCTAGAGTGAGATGTGCATGGAAGAAGTTTCGGGAACTGAGTGGCGTGCTGATGAGGAGGGGTGTCGTTGCAGCTGAAGGGAAAGGTGTATGCTGCATGTGTGAGAAGTGTTATGATTTATGGGAGCGAGACATGGGTAATGAACGTAGAGCAGCAACGAAGGTTGGAAAGGGTGGAAATGCGAATGGTTTGATGGATGTGCGGAGTGTCGTTGAGAGAGAGGAAGACAAATGATGAATTGTGAAAAGTGATGGGAATAAAGCCTGTGATTGATGCTGTGAAGAGGAACAGGTTGAGATGGTTTGGTCATGTGGAGATCTCGCGAGATCTTGGAGACGGCGGCAGGGATTTTCGAAGCTCCACACGGTCTCCACGTTTTTCGAAGTTAAGTCTGTTCACAATTGTATTTTGTCGAAACTGTATTTATCTTTCGGTGTGTGAAGTTATTGTGTGCAACTTTGGTTGTTTCTCGGTGTTTATCTTTCATAAATTGATCGTCTGTTTGCCGTGTCGCGAGCAAGGCCTTTGCCGCGTCGCGAACGATTTGAAATCGAAGTTAAGTGATTGTTCCCATTTGTATTTTCGTTTAAACTGTATTTATTTATGGTGTTGTACGTATATTGTGTCCCGACGAAGATTTTTCGGTGCAAATCTTTCATACCTGTATTGAAAATCGTGTTAATTCGTGTCGTGTCTTGAGGCCTTGTACAGTGTGCACTGTACAACCTTGAGGCTTTGTTTTTCTCAGCGGTCCGTCGTTTGTGATCCAATAACTTTCGTTCTCTGTATTCCCAGTCTTTTCACCCATAGCCTACTTCCTTGTGTAAATCTCAACTCAAAAAAAAACCAAAAAAAAAAAACATTTCCTTCTCTGTTCTCATTCGTTTATTCATTCTTATTCGTTCGTTCGTTCTTCGACCACGTGTTTCTCCCCCATTTCCCCAGATAGTTTTCACTCATTAACCTTCAATGTTTACACTTTCCCCTCAAGTTATGTATTCCGTCATATTTTATAACACCTTTTTCTTCTTCTTCTTTAAAAGGCTGCTTTCGACTTGCTCACCAAATCAATTCATCCCAAAAAAAATATCCATCTCCTATAGTGCCTTTTTTCTACATTCCCTAAACTCTCCTGCACTCCATCCTCCATCCAGCGTCCTTAAACGTATTTTTAACTCGAAGGTCACAAGAAACTCATTTTGCAATAAATGTTCGTTTCCCATAAATCGTACACTTTCAAAAATCCAATCTCACCCCTCCCCTCCAAATCTTCCCCATAACCCCTCCCCTCCAAATCTTCCCCATCACCCCTCCCCTCCAAATCTTCCCCATCACCCATCCCTTTCAAATCTCCCCCCTTGCCCCCTCCCTCCTAAACTACCCCCTCACCCCTCCCCGCCAAGACGCCCCCTCGCCCCTCCCCTCCTAGACTCCTGCCTCACCCCTCCCCTCCAAATCTCCCCCATATCCCATCCCTTTCAAATCCCTCCCCTTGTCCCTTCCCTCCCAAACTCCCCCCTCACCCCTCCCCTTCAAATCTCCCCACCCTCATTGCTTCTCAATTTCCCCCCTCTCACTCCCCCTCCTCAAAGCGTCCTCCCCGCTTCTTCCCCCTTCAAACTCTCACCTCCATCTCCCCCAACCTTCTGCCTCGCTCTTCCCCCTCCTCAAATAACACCTCATTGTGGCTCACCCAATCACCATCAAACCTTTTGTCCGCCCCATCCTTCCCTTTCTCCGAGCTATTCTGAAATCTCTGACACACCTTCAACAGCTCTCCCTACCTCTTCCACCTCTTCCACATCTTACCCTACCCCTCCTCCCCCCTGTTCTGTATCTGATGCTCCCCCTTCCTCTTCATTAACGGTATGGACCTCAAACATCCGGGGCCTTCGTTCAAACTTAACTGATCTCTCCATACAGGTTGCTTCTGTCAAACCAGACGTGATCTGCTTAACAGAAACTTTCCTCCTTTATGATGTCTCTGATTCCATAGTATCTCTCCCGGGCTACTCCCTCCTCCGGTATGATAGACCTGAGCCTCGTCCTGGAGGCGGGGTTGCTATCTTTATCAAAAACTCTCTTCCTCACTCGCCCTGCACTGCACTCTCTCCACCTCACCCCCAGGAATACCTCTGGCTACGGCTTCCCCTTCGCTCCCACCTCTTGTTCATATGTGTGTTGTACCGTCCACCAAACAGTGATGACTCCATCTACATCTCGCTGTCTGATGATATGGACCAACTTCTATCTACTCATCCCAACTCTCTCTTCCTCATATGTGGTGATTTCAACTGTCATCATGCCAGTTGGCTGGGTGTGGGTACCTCTCTCACCAGCCATGGCTCCTCAGCAAAGGATTTCTGCGACTCACTGGGACTGACACAATCTGTCAATTTCCCGACCCGGATCTCAGTCAACGGAACATCTTCTCTTCTGGACTTGGTTATGACTAACTTCCCTGAAAATGTCTGCTGCTCTTCTTCTGCTCCGATCGGATCATCTGATCATGTCCTTGTTAAAGTGGACATCTCTCTGACCATCCTCAGGGAGCCTGCTCAGCGTCGACGAGTCTGGCATTTCACTCAGGCCAACTGGCACGGTCTTCAAGCAGCCATCAATCATCTGGACTGGTCTCCCATCTCTACCACCTCTGACATCAACTCATCCTGGGAATTCTTCCAAAGTAAATTGCTCTCTCTCATGCACAGATTTATCCCATCTCGTCTTCAGTTGTCATACCCTTCCTCCCGTCCATGGTACACGGAATCTTGTGGTGAGGTTGTTGCCCAGAAACAACTTGCCTTCGTCTCCTGGAAAGCAAATCCAACGGAAGGAAATCTCATTTCCTTTCACAAAGCCCGAAACAAGTGTGTGTCCACCCTCAGGAGAGCCAGGAAACAATATCTCTCCATTCTCAAGACCGAACTCTCTTATCTGTCTCCCTCTTCCAAATCCTGGTGGCGTCTGGTCAAATCCGTTTCTGGTGTTTGTTCCCCCTCCATCCCCTCCCTTACCTCAAACGGCTACACAGCTGACTCCGCACGTGAAAAAGCTGAATGCCTCAACTCTGTGTTTGCCTCTAAATCTTGTGTCCCAAACCCATCCCTCTCTGTACCAACCATACCCAGTCGTACCCTGCTGCTCCTGGACTCCGTGTCCTTTCCTCCTGACAAGGTGGAAAAGTTTCTGTCAACCCTCGACTCAGATTCTGCAACTGGACCCGACGGCATCAGCCCACGGGTCCTAAAATCCTGCTCTGCTGCTCTATCTCACCCTCTCTCTGTTCTCTTCACCCTCTCTTTTGCTCAAGGTCAACTGCCATCTGCTTGGAAATCAGCCAACATCACCGCTTTGCACAAAAAAGGTGCAAAAACAGATCCTAGCAACTACAGACCAATCAGCCTTCTCCCAATTATCAGCAAAGTCATGGAATCCATCATTGCTTCGGATATGAAATCTTTCCTCTTCTCCAATGGCTTGATCTCTGATCATCAATTTGGTTTCAGACCAGGTCACTCTACTCTGGACATGCTGCTTCTGCTGTCTCAACAATGGATGGAGGTCCTCAATGCCAAACAGGAAATTAGAGCTGTCTCCCTCGACATATCACGTGCCTTCGACACGGTCTGGCACCCCGCTCTGCTCACCAAACTCTCCTCCTTTGGTATCCATGGAAATCTCCACGCATGGCTGGCGGACTTCCTCTCTAGTCGTCGTCAACGTGTGGCCCTGAATGGGTTTCTCTCATCTCCTCTTCCTGTTCAGGCTGGAGTTCCCCAAGGCAGTGTTCTGGGCCCCGTGCTTTTTCTGGTCTTCATCAATGATCTCTCTGACTCTCTCGAAAATCCTCTCTATCTCTTTGCTGATGACTCCACTCTCTGCCGCTCCATTCCTCTTCCCTCAGATCGGCAGTCTGCTGCCTCCTCACTCTCTGAAGACCTGGACAAAATCACAGACTGGTCAAACAAGTGGAACATGTCTTTCAATCCTGACAAATCTCACACTCTTACTATGTCTCTCCGAAAAGATCGACTGGACAACCCTCCCATCTACTTTCTCAACAATCCTCTCCAAGAAGTTCTGTCGCTCAAGATTTTGGGTCTCACTATCTGCCATGATCTTTCTTGGGAAAACCACATTTCCAAGCTGGCCTCCAAAGCCAGTCGCCGACTGGGCATCCTCCGTCGTGCGAAGTCCTTCCTCGGCACACCTGAGCTCCTCACCACATACAAGGCTTTCATCCGCAGCTCAATGGAATACTGTTCTCCCCTATGGGCCGGTGCTCCTGCCTCACACCTAGCTCGGCTTCACGCTGTTGAAACCAAAGCTTTCAGAATTATTGGAATCTCCCGCGATGAAGCTATCTCTGAGGGCCTTTCACTCACTCACCGCAGGCAGGTAGGTGGTCTTTCTGTCTTCTACCGACTCCTCTCCGGCCTTGCACCCCCAGCTCTCTCTGTGCTCTGTCCCCCAAATATTCCTACAGGTCGCACAAGATCTGCCAGCAACCCTCTGATGGTTAAACTGCCGAAATCTCGGCTCTCTGCTCACCTTCACTCTTTCATTCCTCTTTTCTCCCGCCTCTGGAACAAACTCCCTCACTCCCTTCAATCCCACTCCTCCCTCCAGGTCTTTAAAACAGCTGTTCACCACCATCTCTTATCTTCCCCCATCCAAAACCTTGATCTTTTCTACCCCCGCTAATTCACCCCAGATCCACCTTGTTTGAAATTCCAACTTCTTTCCTGGAAGTCCTGGCAGTGTCCATATGTTTTATACCTCTCCCACCGCCCCCTTCCCACGCCCCCCTCCCCCCCCAAAGCCCTCGCCCTCTCTCAGATCTCTCGATGTCTCCATGTCTCTCGGTCCCTGCTCTCAAATGTTGTGTTTGTGTCCTTCCCCCTCTCTCCCCATCTTGTCTACCGCTCCCTATGTTATATGTTTTATGTGTCGGTTTGTCTTTCTGTGTGATTAATGTTCGCTCTTTCACGAGCCTCGATCTTGTATACAAAAAAAAAAAAAAAAAAAAAAAAATGTGTTGAGGAAGGATGAAAGTGACTGGTTGAGAAGAGTGATGGAAATGAATGTAGAAGGAAGTAGAGGACGGGGAAGACCGAGAAAGACTTGACTAAAGATGGTGGAAGAAGAAATGCGGGCAAGGGGGTTAACAAGGAGAGATGCAGAAAATAGGGCAAAATGGAGAAGATTGTCATGGGGACCGCAAGGCTAACCCCCGCTCTAGCAGGGAAAACGGCCTTAAAATGCATGTTGTTGTTGTTGTTAACCCTACCCAGCGCTGACCGGAAGGAACGTCACAGCCCCGGATCACGTCGGCTAGCAAAAAGACAAGGGGATTAATCCCCCCTTGGTAAGGGGAAAGGCCGACGTTGAGATCCGCAACAATATATACTGAAACGCAAAAGCAAATTACCACCTTTGAAACCTTTAAATATCAACAATAACACTGCATGTAGTAAATGTGTGAACTTATTTGTGGACAATAGTGTCCTCACTGTCAGACAAAACGGTCACGGATGGTCACTTGAACCTTCAATGGTCACTTCATAGCACAGCTGTTGAACAGCCGTTTTGACTGTCAGTGATTATCCAAGGGGTACGGGATGATTTTAATGAGCTGCACGTGATGTCTTGATATTGGCTTTAAAAAGGCCAGTGCAAAATGGGCATTTCAATCAACATGCCACGATTGTCAAGGGATCAACGGCAGCGTGCCCTGGGCATGCGGCAAGGCGGACTGAGCTACCCTGAGGTGGCACGTCGCCTTGGCTGTTCACACCACTTGTTTGAAATGTAATAAAATTGTAACAGTTCAAAATAAAACAAACCAACAATTGCTAATTGAAACATTGCCATTTTATTGATGACATGTCAAGTTTTTGACCAAGATACACCATCTCATCAGTTTGTTCTACAGTACAGAACAGCACAGGGTGCAATGTCAGTCCCCTTTCAATTGCGTGTGTGGCCACCATTGTTTGGATACAGGCAGTGCATCATCAGCGTATACTGCCTACCAGTCTTTGGATGGATTGCTGCTGGATTCTGTCCCACTCAGTCCTCAATGTCTGAAGCAGCTCTGCCCGTGTCCTGGCCCTGCCAACTACGCGTCTCCCAAGCTCATCCCACAGGTGCTCTATGGGATTCAGGTCAGGGGAGAGCGCAGGCCACTGCATGGTGTTGATGTTCTCGCCTAGGAGAAATGCAGTGGTAAAGCGAGCAGCATGGGGACGAGCGTTGTCATGCTGAAAGGTTCTCAGTTCTGGGTGGTCTAGCAGGAATGGCAGCAGATGAGGTCGCAGGATGTTATCCACATACCGCTGGACGTTAAGATTCCCATCCACAACCACCAGTGGCGTCCTGTACCGGCCTGATATGGCGGCCCACACCATCACACTTGGGCCACCCCACCTGTTGGCCTGAGGCACGCAACAATCGGCATATCGCTCGCCAGTTCTTCTCCAGACACGCTCACGCCCATCAGGACTGTCCACACAGAACCTTGACTCATCGCTGAAAGCGACCTCGTTCCACTGCGCCAAGGTCCACCGCTGATGCTGCTGGCACCATCTCTGTCGGTTGCGGCGATGGGCAGCCGTCATCACGGGGCCTCTGTATGGTCTTCTGGCAGTCAGACCATAGTCATGCAGTCGTCTTCGTTCAGTATCATTGGAGATCCGTGGGTTTGCACGCCCCGGAGTTTCTGCCGCAGTGCGGGATGCTGGACGGAATCGATCCCGCAGGTGACTTCGGACCATCTGCCTGTCCTGCCTTGCAGTGGTGACTCTTGGCCTCCCTGATCGAGGTCTGTCATCTGCAGAGTTGTGGAGGGTGTCTCTGTCCACCAGGGCCGATATCGTCTGGTGTGAACAGCCAAGGCGATGTGCCACCTCACGGTAGCTCAGTCCGCCTTGCAGCATGCCCAGGGCACGCTGCCGTTGATCCCTTGACAATCGTGGCATGTTGATTGAAATGCCCATTTTGCACTGGCCTTTTTAAAGCCAATATCAAGACATCACGTGCAGCTCATTAAAATCATCCCATACCCCTTGGCTAATCACTGACAGTCAAAACGGCTGTTCAACAGCTGTGCTATGAAGTGACCATTGAAGGTTCAAGTGACCATCCGTGACCGTTTTGTCTGACAGTGAGGACACTATTGTCCACAAATAAGTTCACATATTTACTACACGCAGTGTTATTGTTGATATTTAAAGGTTTCAAAGGTGGTAGGTTTCTTTTGCGTTTCAGTATATATATATATATTTATATATATATATATATATATATATATATATATTTATATATATATATATATGTATGTATGTATGTATGTATGTATGTATATGTATGTATATATATATATATGTATGGATATATATATATATATATATATATATATATATATATATATATATATATAAAAAAAAAAAAAAAAAAAAAAAAAATATATATATATATATATATGTATGTATGTATGTATGTATGTATGTATGTATGTATGTATATATATATATATATATATATATATATATATATATATGTATGGATATATATATATATAAAAGATAGATAATATAATGGGATTGAATAACCCACTCCGCACTCCCGCTCTTTGGATCTTTATGTTGCTTATCTGAAAGCAGCAAGTTCGTCTGCTCTCAATTTATTACTGCAGTAGTTGTATAGTTATATTGCATAATTATACCTGTTCATATCAGGTAATAAATCATTTATCAAACAATTTTACAATACAAAGTGTAAAAGGCAGCTGTCGTGATGTGCATACACGCAAATTTCAATACACCTGTTGGCTGTGATTATTTACATTAAGTAAATGATTTAACTTCGTGAAATAAACCAAACTCGGTGATGTAATTGTTGGAGGCCATCTCTCGGTCTGGGAGGTCGGCGGTTCGAACCCCAGGTGAGCTGTACCAAAGATGAACCAGAATGGTACTCATCGACGTCGTGACATCAATCGATATGTCACCGCCCACATTATTACATCATTATAATACTTGTACAAAGTTTGATTTAAATCCCTTCAGCTGTTCTCAAGTATCACATTTTTACCTGAAATGACCTCTGACCTTTGAGATGAAATGTAATCAGTTCATCATAATATATACTTCTACCAAGTTTGGTCAAAATCCTATCACTGGTTCACAAGTTAGCACAGTAACAGAATTTTTACCTCATGGGACCTCTGACCAAGTGACCTGTGGAAGTATAGATAATTATATGTCATATTTGTTAGGGTGGTTGGATTGTACTGCAATGTAAAGGATCCTCAAGCCATGCAAGGAGGGGGTGCCAGGAGCTTGGAGCAAGCGGTCGGCCATCTGGGGAATAACCTTGTGACCTTGGACAATGCAAGTGGAGGTAGAATGTTGACTTGGCTCAGAGTTAATTGTTCCAGATGTCCGAATGGCGCCGAGAAGGCTGGCGTTAAAGTGACCTTTGCATTCCACTGGAGCGAGATCAAAGGACAGGGTTCTATTTAACCAAGAACTGATCGAGAAACAAAAAGAACTGGATGGGGAATCCTCGGAGGAAGCAGGAGCGAGAGAGAGCTGAACGTCGCGCCATGGTTGATTGTAATGTATAACTACAGTCACGTGAAAAAGTAAGTACACCCCATGTAAAGTTTTGACTTTTTCAACATATTTCAACATACAGCTATTTGATCTTCATTTCAACAATATTGATAGATAAAGGTGATATAATATAACAAATATCATGAAACATTTACATTTTGTAGTCCATTGTATAATTTAAATAAACATAAATGCAAATTTCGCATGTGGAAAAATTAAGTGCACCCTTGGCTCTAATAGGTGGTATTGACCCCTTTGGCAGAAACAACCTCAAGTAGGCGTTTCTTATAACTGTCTACCAGTCTCTGACATCGACTGGGAGAAATTTTTGCCCACTCCTCCATGCAGAATTCATACAGCTGTGCGATGTTTGAGGGGTTTCTTGCATGCACAGCTCGTTTCAAATCCCCCAACATCTCGATGGGATTTAGATCTGGGCTTTGACTTGGCCATTCCAGAAACCTCCATTTCTTTCTTTTCAGCCATTCCTTGGTGGATTTACTGGTATGTTTAGGGTCATTGTCATGTTGCAAGGTCCACCTTCGGTTGAGCTTCAACTTGCCGACAGATGGCCTCACATTATCCTCAAGCACCCTCTGGTACAATGAAGAATTCATAGTGGATTCTATGATGGTGAGCTGCCCAGGCCCTGATGCAGCAAAGCTGCCCCAAACTATAATATTTCCACCACCATACTATACAGTTGGTATCAGGTTCTTGTGGTCAAATGCTGTCTTTGGTTTTCGCCAAACATGTCTTCTGGTACTGTGGCCAAATAGCTCTACCTTTGACTCATCTGTCCAGAGCACATTGTTCCAGAAGTGCTGGTCTTTGCCTAGGTGTTCATTGGCAAACTTTAGTCTTGCCCTGATGTTCTTTCTGGACAGCAAAGGTTTCCTCCTGGCACACCTCCCATGTAGATCAAATTTGTGCAGCCTCTTTCTAATGGTAGACTCGTGCACTTTGACATCAACAGTGGCAAGAGCTACCTGTAGGTACCGTGATGACATTCTGGGGTTCTTAGAGACTTCTTTCAGCATCTTGCGGTCTGCTCTCGGGCTGAACTTGCTGGGGCGGCATGGCCTGAACAAGTTGGCAGTTGTTTGGAATCTTCTCCACTTGTAAATGATCTTCCAGACAGTCGAATGATTGATTTCAAATTGTTTGGAGATCTTTTTAAATCCCTTCCCAGACTCGTAGGCATCTATAACCTTCTTTCTGAAGGCCTCAGTGAGCTCTTTTGATCTAGGCATGGTGACGCCACACACTTCAACAACAAAGAGCAAACCAAACTAAATGTCTCAGGTTTAAATAACACAGGTTCCTCCAAGATCCTCTCTAACGATGTTCTAATCATTTGCATCTGAGCTGGTGCACCTGATTCTAATTTTAGGTATTTGAAGTAGTGATAAATGTAGGGGTGTACTTACTTTTTCCAGATGCGAAATTTGCATTTATGTTTATTTAAATTATACAATGGACTCCAAAATGTAAATGTTTCATGATATTTGTTATATTATATCACCTTTATCTTTCAATATTGTTGAAATGAGGATCAAATAGCTGTATGTTGAAATATGTTGAGAAAGTCAAAACTTTACATGGGGTGTACTTACTTTTTCACGTGACTGTATATCTTCGTGAAACTGTTCGTTGCAAGAGATTAATAAATTTATATTTAACTTGAGTGAGTCTTATAGAGTTTTTGGCTGAGATGTGTCCAAGAGGTCACAACAAAGTTCTTTAACAAGTGGTGGCCCTACGTGGTTGCAATGCTGGGGGGGAACGGCAGCGGCACGGATCAGCAGAGGTATGCAAATTTTGCTTGTGTGTCCGATATATTCTGCTAATCTTCCGACAGTGTCTGCAAAGAGAACCCGGTGTGACTGAGATTTGGACGCCAGGAACACATTTCCGATTTTTGTAGCGAAATGCTATGTTGCAGCGATGTGCGTACACCATTTGTGAACGATTGTTTTGGTAACGCGGAGCAGACAGATTAAGACGAGTGTACAGTGCGCACGGCCGATCGCGTGACACAGGGCTCATAGATTCTGATGTTCGCACACTCGATTCACGATTGACATGCGCGTTCGTACGAATACAAAACTATTAATATTTCAAACACGGCTGGTTCGATTTTTATAAAATAAATTTCCTTTTGTGGAGCACAACTGTGAGCTCACGACAATATCCATCGCGACTTTGATAGACTTATTTTGGTGCCAGTAAATGCGATTTTACATAGCGATGGCCATCGTGCTGCATAATTTATCCACGGCACGTATCGTGACATCACTCTGTGATGCTCGAACAGGGACGCAAAGTGCGTTCGCATGCTTAGTTACCGCTTCGTGAGTCAAACCGTGTGTATACGCTAAGAACACGTATCGTATACGTACATGGTATGTGCAGGCCGCACAAATCAGTGCGGGCAGCACGACTCAGCACAGGTAACACACGTGAATCATCGCTCTGCGGTTCATTTGACGCGGACGGGACATTTCGTGCACGCACCCACACGTACGTAGGCGCACTCGAATCTTGCACGATTGACATGTCCATTCAACGTGCACGAGACGCACGACACCTAAATACACATAGATATTCTTTTTTTTCGTTTCCCAGCTTTGAGATGGCACAGTTAGTAAATGCGGATGCACAAAAAAATTTTTGGCAGGTTCGTATCCCGTAAAACAAAAAATCCAATTATTTTTTGGGACATTTTTTGATTGATTTTTCCCATATGACATTTTTTCCTGTTTCAATAACGCTGTGGGTTGGTTTGAGGGAAAGATTGTGAACATTTTTGAACGATCCGTTTCGGCTGTAAGGTTCACATTGCGTCTATTGTTGACATTATTTGTGTGCAAAATCTAGACGGTGTTTGTCAACCATGACGGCGTACTGAGCCGTCAATTCTTTTAGTAAAATATATGTTCAGTATCTTTTCACCGATTGATAAACCATGATAGGGCGATAAGATACAACGTAGTGATCTTCTAGAAGATGTGACAGTTTTCGGAAAAGACAAAAAGTGTGCGAAGAGACGTTGTGGTCTCGCTGTTCACATTTTACGTACGGAGCCAGGTGGGGATTAATGGACACAGCGCCCTCATCGCCGTTAACGTTGAGCACGCGAGGCACAACACACGGTTCATGCAACCATCGCTCCGCAGTCCGTTTGACGTGCGCACGAAAAGCGCGGCACCTAGATAGCTATCTGTTATTGTTTAGTGTTCCAGCTTGGCAATGGGCGAATGGGTTTTGTGGTCGGGTGCTCGTGACAGCATTATGAAATGCTGTAATTCATATCGGTTGCATGCAATTTGTAAAACGTGCTTTCAAAATTCCGTGCGGTGTACGTGCGGGGATGGTTGGGGATTGGCGAATGCCGCTGTGATAGACAGCCAATGAACGCAAAGCGCTCAGAATGCCCGCGATGCAAAATACACGGTTCATATACACAGTACGCACGGGTGGAGTGCGCAGCATATTACATCGCTTCGCTGGTTGACACGTACGCGAGCATCATTTAGAGAAGCAGCGCAAATGTTTCGTTCGTGTACAGTATATTAATAGACTGCGATTAATTACAGTACACGGTTATTGATTTTCTCGGTACAGATAAAAAGGGCGGTGTATAAGTGGGAAAAATAAACCCGGAAGTGTCGATCGCATTTTTACCACAAAATTATATTGTGGACGCTTAAAATAATGTTGGGATTTTGATGGATGTCGGCAATAATTGAAGAAGATATAAAATGCCTTCATCCGTTAGTATTTCTAATGGGTTGAAATGGCATAAAAAGTAAGCGTTTTTTTTTTTGATAAAAGTCAAGGTGCATGCAAAAAAAAAACGTGCCTTGATAAGGCGTGCTCCTGGAAAGAGAAGTTGCCTATTATTTACTGCACTAAGCAGCAATGGCTTCCCGGGATGCAAATGATTCCCGGGATTGAATGCAAATGCTTTGTAGATCCTGTCGATGTTGTTCTCTCCTTTCTTCATCTCCCTTTCTCTTCTTCTTCTTCACTACGTCTCTCTGTCTGTTAATGTCTATTGATGTTCATGGTCTGTAACTCGATGAATGAATTTGAGTGTATGTGTGGATTCGGAAATGAGAATTATTTAATTTCTTAAATGATTCTTCAAACGTGAGACAGCACGCTTTGGGATTGGGTAGGATCATGAATCCCAAAAGCACGATTTTGAGCAATAAATATATGAATCGATAATAAACGGCAAAATTGTGTCGGGGTAAATATCCGGAAGTACAGTACATTAATGCGTTATGACATCATCACGTTCCTTGTCATGGAAGTCAATTTGTGTGGATTTTGGCCGTAAAACATAATAAATATTTATTATTTTGATAAGTAAATAACTCTACGCGATATAATTTAATGTTCCCTATTGAATGGGTATCAATTTAAGTCGTAATTCTATGATCACCATTGATGTTATGTCGTTTGAGTAAAGGAAAAGCTGACGTGTTTGTTGGAAAATGCTAAAACCTATGTTGGCATCAGCTCTTTTAGATGTTAGTGGACTCACTCCTATTGACCATGCATTATGCCCTTTTGGGGTCAGGATGTATGTCCAGGTAGCAAATGCTTCCATGGAGCAAATAATTGCCAGTGTTGTTGTTGTTGTTTTTACTCATTTTTTTTCTTCTTCTTCTTCTTCTAATATACCTGCAATTCCCCCCTTCCCTCCCCTTTTCCTTAATCTTTCAGCCCCACCCCCTCTCTTTCTTTCTCTGTTCCCTCTGTGCTCCCGCCCAACCCCCCCCTCCCTTCTTCCGTTTCCTGCCCCCTCCACCCTGATCCTGGCCCTAATCCTCTCCCATCTCACCCCCCCTTCCACCTGCATCCCTTTCCCCCTCCCTCCCCACCCCCTTCCCCCACCACCCTCCCGCTCTGTCATATGACATTTTCACCTATAATCATCCCTATGAATCCTGATCAGGAAAATATACATTTTTAAAAGGATTTTAATTTTTTGGTGGCCATCTTGGATGACAGCTAAATTTTATTCAACTAATATGAAAAATGATGAGAGGCAATCCCATGTCACGGGGATGTAGAATCTATAAGGCACACCCATTGAATGTAAATTTGAAAATTTATTTTGGATTTGAATACTTCGTTTGTTCCAATTGAGGCATGGGGTGGAAATGTGTCTTGCAGGTAAACGTTATTGTTTTTTCCTGAACTCCTTGCCATGAGATGTCATGTCTTCATTTTATTGGTTATTATAAATCAATATTAATATGTTATGTAGGTAATATTATCATTGACACAGATCAGGATTGTGGATTTTTGCCAGGATTTTTTCTCAGTGATTTTAAGATTGCTGTGTTAAAACAATTATGATGCCTACACCATGTCATTAACGACATGATTAAGATTTTACACACTTGCACAGGTGATGTTGCACCTGTGATGGAAGTTTTCTGTCATTCATCTATCTATAATTCCAGCAATCTCTGTGTGTCTGTCTGTGTGTCTGTGTGTCTGTGTGTCTGTGTGTCTGTGTGTTTGTCTGTGACCGCTGTTTCTCGACAACCACGGGTCCGATATACTTGAAACTTGCCAGGTATATTGCTGGGGACCCGAGGATGTGCCTTTTCAAGGTTTGTAATTAATCGGACAAGTACCTACCGAGCTATGTCCAAAAAACGCTTCAACCAATCAGAGAGCAGCGAGCTATCACGTGTGCCGAACCGTTAATGCAATGCAAGCGTTAATGCGTTAATGCAAGGCTTTTCTTTTTTTCCCTCTTCTCTTTCTACTTTTCCTTGCGATTAAATTGCAAACAGCCAAAATACGTTGGCGCTAATTGAATAATTGGCCATTAACACTAAAATAATCGTAACTGCGATATGCCAACTTCCGGACAGTGCAGCCTTCCATGTTGTTGTTGTTTGCAGCAGCTGTTTGCAGCAAGGCAAGGCTTTTCTTTTTTTCCCTCTTCTCTTTCTACTTTGCCTTGCGATTAAATTGCAAACAGCCAAAATACGTTGGCGCTAATTGAATAATTGGGCATTATGTTTTACAACTAATAAAAACGAATTTGCGATTCATTCGCTTTCCTGCGCGTTTGTGTACGCGATGGCGATTTCTTTACCAAACTCCGGAAGCCGTTCGCTTTGGACCGAACCATTGCATGTAAATAGAGGGGGGGGATTGTCACCACTCGCAAGCCGTTCGCTTTGGACCAAACCATTTCATGTAAATAGGGGGGGGGATATAATTTTAGATATATATATAGTACGGGCATGCCCTAGTATCAACAAATGTAGAGAACATCAAAATTGTTCTGTGCAGACAGACAACCATACGGGTTTAAATGTAATATCCTCTTTTTTTGATGGAGGTAATAGGATGAGTGGGAAGCATATTTTCGCTCCTTGGAGGGCCCCCAAGAGGCGGAATTGTGTTTCCTACTTGTAAAATGAGGAATCAGGCTGGATTGAGCTAAATGGTGTTCTATTGAATTTTATTAGGATTTTTTTTGGCTGATGTTTTTTTTTTTTTGTAGTTGTGGGTTTGGAACAACATATTATTGTTCCTTTGATAGAGCTTGTGATTTTCCATTCTCTTCCAGGCTCCTTTGTAGGATTTGATAGGGAAATGGATTAGAATGGACAAATATTTTTTATCGGTCAGACCGTTGGCCGAACTTTTGAGTTAGTTTTCAAAATTGAAGTTGGACCAAATTGGAAATGGGATTATGCATGTTGTCTTCTAATTGGTTTAAAATCTATCCTATCTATCCTGACATCCTGACAAATCTATCCAAAACTCTATCCTGACAAATTGCATCACTGAAATAAAATCCTGGCTTCAAATCAACTTCCTCAAACTTAACTATGATAAATCTGAAATAATCATCATTGGCCCAAAAACGCTCACCAAATCCACCCATAACTTTGCCCTCAACATCGACGGTTTCCCAGTATCCACCTCCCCTCACATCCGGAATCTTGGCATCATCTTTGACCAAACCCTCTCCTTCGACAAATACACTAAACAGATCACAAAGACAGCCTTCTTTCACCTGAAAAACATCGCCCGTCTCCGTCCATCCCTCTCCTCCACGGCTGCAGAAACCCTCATCCACGCCTTCATCACCTCCCGTCTGGACTACTGCAACAGCCTCCTCTATGTTTCACCCTCAATAATCACCAATACACTCCAATACATTCAGAACTCCGCTGCCCGTCTATTCACCCATTCCCGGACCCGTGACCACATCACCCCCGTCCTTTACAAGCTTCACTGGCTCCCCATCCCCCAGGGAATCCAGTACAAAATCCTCCTCTTGACATACAAAGCCCTCCATAACCTGGCCCCATCCTACCTGGCTGACCTCCTCTCCAGACACACTCCCACCCGCAACCTCCGCTCTGCTGGTACCAACCTCCTGACCCCCCCCATGCGGACCAAATTCAGATCCTGGGGGGACAGGGCCTTCTCCATCGCTGCTCCCACCCTCTGGAACTCACTACCTCACACCATCAGAGACTCCTCCTCACTCACCACATTCAAAACATCACTCAAGACCCACCTGTTCAACACTGCATTCAACATTTAACCCACAGCATTTAACCCCTGACTATCTCTTCTCCTTCTCCTTCCTTTTGCTTTGATTATTTACCTATTGATTTTTGTCTTTTTGCACTTGTTTTTTGTACTCTGTCAAAGCGCCTTTGGGCTTCTTGAAAAGTGCTATTTAAAATAAATGTATTATTATTATTATTATTAAAAGTGAATTCTTAAAAAGGGAGCATTGACGTACTTAAATTGAAATCAGAAGATTGTGATAATAAACTTGATTTTTTAGAGGGAGATGATTTGTGATTTTAATTTCTTTTTTTTTCCTTTTTTTTTCCTTTAATTTTTTTTCATTTTTGTTTTCATTTTTTTTTTTTCATTCAATTTTTTTTTTTTAATTCCTTTTTCATTTTTGTTTTCATTTTTTCCCATTTTCATTTTAATTTTTTTTCATTTTTGTTTTCATTTTTTTGTTTGTTTTCATTTTGTATTTCATTTTTTTTCATTTATATTTTCTTTTTTTTCTTTTTTTTTTCTGTTTTCATTTTATGATTTGAATGGAAGATTAATTAAATGTGGTCGGTGGGCGAAATCCACAGAGCATGTTTAGATGCACAACGCCTTGTATTAATTCAATGTGGTCGGTGGGCGAAATCCACAACGCATGCATAGATGCACAAAGCCCTGTATTAGTGTACTACAGATGTATACGCATTTTTCAGAGAGGGTGCCGTGGAACTGTCACAAATATCCACTAAAGCCTTTTGTCTTTAGAGAAGGTGCAGTGCTTTCATGAAGAACCACTGATATGGTATATACTGTATAATTATTGTGCGATTTTTGTTACGACAAATGCTGCGGCACCAGTCCTGCGAAAACTGCTCGTTTTCTGGCCGAGTCGAAATTGCGTTGAGTTCCTATGGCATGTGCCATTAAATGCGCTGTGTTATGGTTGAGCTCCCTTTATTTCGTTTTGGTCATGGCGGATGAGCGGACAAAATGACGAATGCTGCGGCAGGAGCAATAGAAGCGATTTTTTTCTCTTTAAAAAATTTTTTTTAAACGATTATTCCATATTGTTTTGACTTTTTGTAAATACTAGGGCATGCCCGTACTATATATATATATCTAAAATTATATCCCCCCCCTCTATTTACATGAAATGGTTTGGTCCAAAGCGAACGGCTTGCGAGTGGTGACAATCCCCCCCCTCTATTTACATGAAATGGTTCGGTCCAAAGCGAACGGCTTCCGGAGTTTGGTAAAGAAATCGCCATCGCGTACACAAACGCGCAGGAAAGCGAATGAATCGCAAATTCGTTTTTATTAGTTTTAAAACATCGTTTAACGCCAACATAGCGCCAACATAGTTTGCAAACGTGAAATAAATGAATACGCTCTCAAATGTGCCATCCGAGGCAGAGTGTGTCCGCCACGTTCGGCACACGCGATCGTTCGCTGCTCTCTGATTGGTTGAATCGTTTTTTGGACATAGCTCGGTAAGTAATTGTCCGATTAATATGAAACCTTGAAAAGGCACATCCTCGGGTCCCCAGCAATATACCTGGCAAGTTAAAAGTATATCGGACCCGTGGTTGTCGAGAAACAGCGGTCACAGACAAACGTACAGACGTACAGACAGACAGACAGAGATTACTGGAATTATAGATAGATGTATACTAAGTGGTCAGGAGGTAGCCTTTTGCTATGTACAGTTCTTTTTTTTTTTTCATTGTTGATTATACCACGTGGATGTGGTGATACAGGAAATGTTTGTTTTTTCAAATGGATGATTATGGTATGACTATGATTATGATAATAATGATAATCATTATGATAATGATTTTAAAATCATGATGTTATGATTGACAGGAATGAGATCATGAGGGTTTCAGTGTAAAATGATTGCACGGGCTTAAAGGACAACTTTTGGGCCCTGTAGGATTAATGATGCATTACAAGATATAGAGTTAAATAAAGTGTCAAAATTTGAGCATGATTGGATTAAAATTGGCTAATATTATGAATTAATTGTCATCTGTTGGTAGAACATTTCAGGAGTTTTACGAAATTTTAATTGTCAAGACGTTTGGGTACCAGTCAAATTGAGATATTTTTTCCCAATGAACTGTTCCATATCTGTCTGATCAATTTTGGCTGACTGTCTCACGAATGAAGGATGAGTTGCCTTTAGTGGTTGCAAAAGTCGAATTTGTGATACAATGGCCAGACAAGATTGGAAAACTATGTCAGATATGACTTGAGGACAGAACAGTGATTCGTCAATTGACATGAGGTGTGGGTCAGAGGTGACGACCAATGATCACAGATCTCAGTCAACAGATAAAACTGTTCTGGCAACATTGGGAAAAGGCTTATGTAGGGAATCATCTAAAATTGAATAATTAATTTGATTTATTGATGAATATTGATACATTGATTGAAATTGAATAATTGAATTGATTTAATTGAATAAATTGATTGATTGATTGATGAAAGTGCGGTTTCGAGAAAGAAGCCTTGGTATATTTGTGAGATATTATCAATGTGAAGACAACCTTGGAAATTGAGCAAGGTGGTAAGTCTATATATATATATATATATATATATATATATAATATATATGCGGTTACCATTGTGTGATTCCCCCTTCAACAGAACGGGAGATCTGCGGATTCACCCATTTCATACTGAGCCATTTGGCTCATCTGCAATACCGATCTGTGAGATTGGGTTGTGCAAAAGCCAGAGGTGAGAGAGATTCTCTGGAAATCACCGTTTGAACAGGTGGAGAGATCCTTCCTGGAAGTACGAGTGGACCTTTATAGGAACAAGCGATTGTCGTGGAAGTGTAGTGAGACTCAAGACTCCAATGATGTCACAGGTTTACAAAAGATCACAACTTTATTAACTGGTTGTTCACTTCATTCCAATACCAAATAACTACCGTTTAACTCAATGGACCAGGTAACTCTATCCGCATAGTCCCTCTTTCGTGGCTGCAGCGCCGTACTCGTGGTACGCGTTCATTCCGTCGGGCAGGGCTTCTGAGGATGAGTGCTCCTTGACTCAAAGTCTCTTCTGTTTATATGGGCAAACTTCAGTTAATCCTCTGTGCGCTGAAATCGTAATCCCTTCTCCGCAGCAATGTTACTCAGTCATCCTGCTCGCCTTCCTGGCACCAACTCGCTCCTCCCTGCTGGGAATTTGCTTCATCCTCTTTGCATCCCGATGAAAGACAATAGTACGGGCTTGGGAATGTGTGTTAGCCCGGGGTCGTGCTAAAGCTACACAACAGGACTCCCAGCTTCGACAGGGCGAGATGCATTCCTGACATTCTTACGACCACCTGCTCGTACCTTGGTTCGTTACCAGTTCCAACCAATGAGTTACACTGAGTTACACTTCCACAATTCCCTCATCTTTTTGTTTTTGTTTATATTAACCATTAATCTAAACATCAATATAAGTAAACAATCAATCACTACAAGTAAACATCAATACAATTTCCTTAGGCATACACCGTCATCCTGCAAGAATCTGATCACAAAACATTTCGTTGGTCATTGACTCCTTCCATATTGTTAATTCAATCTATTTCATTTGCATCACAAATATCTTTGTAAAACAACACTTCACCATCACCAAGATACAACAATTTTGCTTCACCATTTTCAAGTTTTTAAAGCATCTGCAACATCTGGCAAAAATGTTTCCCTCCAAACAAATGTTGATTCTTTGTTTGAAAGGAAGGGCTGATCACTTGTGTTTGAATTCGGGTATGAAACATTTTCTTCTGTCTTTATAAACACCTGCACTACTTCGTGTAGGATTTCGCTGTTGTGGTAACGGTGCGGAGTCATAGACTGACCCTGCTCTCCATGTAGCATTCTTGCCACTCTTGCTGTGAACCATAATGATTCCTTGAACAAGGCCTTCGCCCAGTTGTAGTCGACTTGCCTCCTCCCTCATTATGAGTGGGCAGCAAGTGTTGGTGTAATGTTGATTGGCCAGCAAGATGTGGAACAGGGATGCCGGATGCATCCACAATGATGTTGGGACCATGGTGTTCAGGTCATTCATGGTCCATACCAGGAGCAACCAGCAGAATCGTGCACAGCTGTTGTGACAAGGGCACAGCCGTTTTTTGCAGCTCCATGCTGGTTCCCCGGACGTTGGTGAAGTAATAACATATGTCCCCGCATTTCACAGAGGTTGCAGGTAAAATGTCGTTGTCCTGCAACTTCTGATGTGGTGAATGTTCGAAGCCTTCGAACAAGAGTAAGTGATCGCCTTTCTTTCATATGTTGCAGTGTGATCCAGGCAAATGGTCACATAAATGTCCTTGGTGAAGGTAAGCATTCATCTCCAAGTTACACGGGAGAATGTCTTCATCATTCTTTGAGAAAGAGGGTGTATGCCACGATTAACTTCATTTTTTAGCCACAAATTTTCTTTCTCGAACTTCTTCCCAATTCCGTTAGCACTCCCTTCAAAATGCGATCTCGTCTTATCCTTATGCTCAGTCACATCTGAATCTGCTTTCCACACACACTGAATCAGATAGGGTACATCTTACCATGAAATCAGCATAATCATGTATATCTTCCGACAGTTTCACATTCAACAATTTGTTGTTTTCCCTTACAACATTCAAAAAGTTATATTCATTTATATGCGTCACACAAATAATATTCAATCAGGTATGTATACACAAAGAATTAAGTTAAGCACCCCCCCCGTTTTTTTACAACCTCGCACATTACAAGTTTGTTGTCGTCAAAACAGTGTAATATACCCATGATATTGCTATATTTTCTGGAGAAGTGATATTATGGTCACATAAAAACATAACAATCATGCCGTTTTCAATATTTTATTCTGAATAATTTAAGGTGAAATTTTTTGGGAATTTTAGGCATATTTTCACCTCGATTTAAGTATGGAGCTATAGGTCCATCACGGACAGTGTGGATGACGTTTATGTTTTCTAACGTACAGTCATTGTTCTGAGAAGACCTCTAGCGATCTTTGCGTCAATAACGTGTGTAGGACCCACGTGATCGGATCACTGACTCAACCAATCACTTTTTTTCACTTTGATCACTCAATTTCATCAATGGATAATTGCTAATGTCATACCAATCATTATTTGATCTCACATACCTTAGAATATATGCCAATGTATACATATACACAAAGAATATATATTAGGGGGTGCTTACCTTAATTCGTTGTGTAGGGGTGCTTAACTTAATTCTTTGTGTATATTTCACTACTAAACTAAGAATAGCATCCACAATTGCTTTCAGGTTAATATAGTTCAAAAATTAACTCGTGCAGGTATTTTAGCACTACTCTAAGAAAATAAATTGTATATGATTACAATCACAAACAGGAATATCTAATTCCCAACAAAAATTTTCCCAAACCAACAAATTAAGCATAATGTATTATTACCATAATTCCTCCCCACTTTTCCTTTTCCATCTTTTTTTTTTTTTTGCTAACAGTGTGTCACTCGTGGTGATATGAGTTCACTGATCTTGTAATTGACACAACTCATAACATTGTCGTTATGCCATTATCTTAATTCTACTGTATTCATTTGCAACATCACTTGATTTAATCTTTTAATCTCAGTATTTATGTCGCCATAAAAGTCTTCCTCTTGTGGTTCCACATTTCTTTCCTCATTTGTCACTTCATGCGTTATCATCGTGTTGTTGGTTACCTTATTCAAACCCACCGTCACTAAGGCTTTCAAGCAAGCCACCACTAAAACAATTGCCAATATAACTACTAAACCAACAAACAAGTCTGCTACTCCTTGTATATATTCATACCTATGACATAATTATATGTCGATGACATTCAACGTTATATACCAAACTAACAAGCTTCCTAAAAGGTAAATAAAGAAAATCCCTTAATATGTAACATAAATCAGATTATTTGTCTTACCCTGATCCCCCTATCTCCCGGGGTTGAACTCAATCCCCTGATCATGAGTGTAGTTGTGATACATTTTTCACTCATGTTGTATTAATATCAGCAGGTAATTGTATGTCATGTAGGCAAATAAATGTCACTATCCCAAGTAGGAATATCACATGTTGAAAATGTAATGTTTATCAATGCAAGGGGTGTTAAAATGTAATTCAAATGACTGTAAATCACGACTATCATTTATCTGCCACTGAATGTTCTGCTGGGCTGCTAGGTGCAGCCTCATTTTCTGTGGGATCGTCCACCTTAGCCCCATGTGCTTGTTTGCAATGAGGGGCATGAATCCAACTTTCTATTTTGGGTCCATATTTTTTTTCCCTATTCTTATCAATCTCCTATGGTTTATCATTTCGTTCCAAGATACCGCAACCAAAGGTTTTAACCAAAGCTCTACCAAACTATTTCCAATTTGAACAAAAAATGCCAGTGAAACAATGATTCGAAGAATTAACTTCAAGGGGTCAATAAATTTATTCTATAGCCAGATCTAATTTTCCCATCGAATAGTTTGCCTTGCCACATGTCATATTATAACACTTTAATAAACCTTCGAAAAATGTTTCCCATCTCAACAAATTTCCTTTTTACAAATAGCCATGTGTAACTTACGTATTTAACTACAATTTCCTCTCAATTTGTTTGGCCTAACTGGCCGCAAAAGTGGCTGCCAGCATGCAGTACCGTTTTTTATCTACCAAGGAAGTGCTCGTCCACACAAGACCTCTACCAAAATGTTGTTTGTAAAAACAAATCTGGGATTTCCGATTACATGGATGCACTCTCAGGACATTTTCAGGCTGCTGTTAACAATCCACTATGATAAATTAATTCCTTTACCCACAATCAAATAATTAGTACAAATTGAGGATATTATCCATCTGACATTCATTTATAGATTCATTATGTTGGATCTAATATATATATATATATTTTTTTCCCAATAATTTCGCACTGGTGTAAGGAAGAACAATAGCTCTCATAAGTCTTAGTAATATCGTAGTTAATTTACCCAGCATCAAAGAATTTATTTACTATCCATTCTCATCTGTTAACCAGTGACTTTGTTTGAACTCCAGAACTCAAAACTCACAATAGTTCAAACCAGCAAAATTTCCTTTACTATTTTCCCATATCATCTATGCCTTATACACATCTATACATACAGCCCAATTTATATTCTGATAAAATTCAAGTTTATATATATATATAAAATCCGTGAGCAGAGTACTCTGGGAAGTCAGTGTAAGACCTCTCCAAAATTTGGATAATTTTGTACTCCCACATTTTTTATGAAGCTCATATCCATAAATAGCTTTGATTCTCATATAAATTCTATCACAATGGAATCCCAAGATTACTTCCAATTTTTTACTATTAATGAATAGCTGCTCATAACTCAGCAAATCAAATCTTTATTCTCCATCTCCCTTGACAAAAGTGATAATTTTCATAATCAAATTATATTTCTATTTTTTATTTTACGAATTCTCTCGATATGCAATCCCATCCCCATGGAACTATCTATTTTTCAGACAAGGCACACTGTCGGTGTCAACAATCTTGTAAGATTGATACACAAAAACAAAAACACTGACACACAAAATACCCACACACACATGCATTATGCGTATTTGTTTGCGTTGGAACCCTTATTTACAGATCCGGATGGGTGTCAACTTTATTTCAACTTCTCAAAATTTGTCCTTCAATTTTATAAGCGCTAATACACAAATGGACCAAAAAGTTTATTCTTAGAAAACCCCTATGACGTCACATTGACATTACCCTTTCAGTTCCCACAATAATTTATCCAAATTTGACTACCCACCCATTTGTATGTCAGTCGACCACTGACCTATCAATCGTGTGGAACAATAGTCCGAAATTCCCACCTGATCATGATGTGACTCTTGTCACTTGGTTTGCCAAAAAAATTGCAAAGCAATTGTTCCAAACTTTGTAAATTTAAAATTTTGTGCCCAACATAAAAGATCCAATTTCGGCATTTGATCAATTAATTATCAATTTGCTTACAAGCAAAAGAAAAATGAATAATTCTTGCTCCGAAAACTTTTCAGACCCAAGAATCATCGACAGTTATTCATGTTTGTCCAGTAATCTAATTTGTTGAGGCCAATCGTCATTTGCGATTTGTCGCAATGAAGGCCTAATCATTGTCTGAGGTATCGGTCAGCACTGGTACCCTTGATCTTGGTTTACCCTATGAACTTGTCTTCCTTTTGGTATATGGACATCCTCTTTTCCAATGTCCCATCCGTCCACACTTGAAACACCGGTTTCTGTCATTGCCTGGTCTGTGCACCTGTGCACTTGTATTGCTGGGCTGCATCTCTACATCCCTGAGTTGCCACTGCAATCTCTCGTTATCTCCTGAAACACGAAAAAATTCTCTGTACCGTCCTTTTTGGGGAGACAACTGGAAATCAGATGGGACAACTGTCACTTTCATTCCTAATTTCGAGGGCAGTTGTGCATTTGTCTCCTCCACTGTATCCTGTATCCTTTTTATTTTAAGTTCTAGATCCGTTATCCGTTCTTGCTGTTCCCGTTGTCTGGATTCACCATCCCAAAGATGGAATGCAAGCCAGTCTACCGTTAGATTCTGTCTCTTCCTGGCTTTCAATCTTTGTTCCAATCTTTCCAATCGACTTCGCTCAAATGTACCATCTCTTGGAAACTCCTCATCATGTCCCTTTGTCCACAAATACCAATTCTCGACCTGCCTTATTGCTTCGGCACCATAACGGTCGTACATATGATGTGTACAAGTACCTTTTTGTGGAATCTCTGGTTGTCCTTGTGTATTCTTGCAGGCTCCATTTCCCATTCTGCCTTTTATCAAAGTAGCGTTGGATGTGTTGTAGTTTGTTCCTCTAAAGCTTCACTCGTACCTCCAGGAAGGATCTCTCCACCTGTTCAAACGGTGATTTCCAGAGAATCTCTCTCACCTGTGGCTTTTGCACAATCCAATCTCACAGATCAGTATTTGCAGATGAGCCAGAGGGTCAGTATGAAATGGGTGAATCCTCAGGTGTCCGCTCTGTTGAAGGGGAAATCACACAATGGTAACCACACATATATATCTATATATAAACTCACCACCTTGCTCAATTTTCCAAGGTTGTCTTCACATTGATAATATCTCACAAAGATATCAAAGCTTCTTTCTTGAGACCGCATTTTCATCAATCAAACAATCAATATATTCAATTCAATTTATTCAGTTCGATTTATTCAGTTAAATTTATTCAATTAAATTTATTCAGTTCAATTCAATTATTCAATTTCAATTAATTTATCAATATTCATCAATAAATCAAATTAATCATTTTGGATGACTCCTTGCATAAGCCCTTTCCCCAATGATGTCAGGACAGGTCCATCTATTGACTGAGATCGAAGCTCATCGGTCGTCACCTCTGGTTCATACCTCATGTCAATTGACGAATCACTGTTCTGTCCTAGGGTCATATCTGACCTATTTTTCCATTTTGCCTGGTCTTCACAAATTTTCTTTGCAACCACTAAAGGCAACTCATCCTTCATTCGTGAGACCGCCAAAATGGATGGCAGATATTAAAGTTCTTTGGGAAAAATATCTCATCATTTTTCTTTTAAAGTACCCAAATCTCTTGGCAATATAAATTTCGTAAAACTCCTGAAATAAGACTGTAAAATTCCTTCAATCATGCTAAATTTTGAAACTCCATCGCTTGTAACACCCAATTTATCCCATAGGGCTTGAAAGTTCTTTCCCAAGTTCATGCAATCATTCTGCATCTGAACCCTATGATATCATTCATAATAATCATCATGATTTTATAGTCATGGTCCTATCATAATCATCTATTTAAAACGAACATTTCCTTTATCACCACAGCTATGTGGTATAATCAACAATAGAATAAAACTGTACATAGCAACAGGCTACCTCATGGCCACTTAGTATACCTATTGACAATAAGTCATAACAATATCGAATAATCATTGAACAATTAAAAAATCGCTTCCACTGCTCCAGCCGCAGCATTCGTCATTTTGTCTGCTCATCCGCGTGACCAAAACGAAATAAAGGGAGCTCAACCATTACACAGCGCTTTTAATGGCACATGCCATAGGAACTCAACGCAATTTCGACTCGGCCAGAAAAACGAGCAAATTTTGCAGGATGTTAACTGGAATTAGCCGTGAAAATATATACAAAATACACAAAAATACACACCCACACAAATAAACAACATTTATTCCGTTCAACAGAACAAACATTTCCTATATCATGACATGCATGTCTTCAAAATTATATGACCAAGAGAAAAAGTAAAACTAATTAAAACTGCGGGCAGTGATGATCCGGGGACCATACCGCTCCATCCTGATTGGACGGGTGCATGCTAGAGTCGTTAACAACGACAGTCCAGATCCGATTGTTCAAAATTTCAACTCAATCGATCGAAAAATGAACGCAGGGATGCATTTTAAAGGTGCAGTGGCACTAACTGAGTTGCCACGAATATGGCCACGAAATTGCCAATATGGCCATCACAAAATATTTTCCTTAATCAATTGGCTCATAGCATAACCAATCTGCAAGTATTTCATCTGAAGATGTATCTCTGAGGAATTTTAATTAAATAAGTCATTTATAAATCAACGAGTTAATTTATTAAATGATTAATCAATAAATCAAAATTTTCCTTGACAGCCACATCACTTGGTCAGTGTCATGTCCAAATATCAGCTTCCTTACTCAAAAGGTGCCTGAGTTAATGTAATGTAATTACTGTAATAAGATTACTGCAATTACTGTAATGATTACTGTAATTACTGTAATTACCGGAACTGTAATTACTGTAATTACCTCAGGTAATTACTGTAATGTAATTACTGTAATGTAATAAGAAATGTAATTAATTAAATAAGTACTTCATTAATCGCTAATAATTAAATAACTCGTGAATTCTTATCCGATTTACTTAACATTTGAGTGTCCCCAAAACGTTGGAGCAAAACGTTGCAACAACGAAAGTGAAACGTTGTAGCGACGTTGTGGAAACGTCAGCAAAACCCAACATTTGAATGTTCCCAAAACGTTGGAGCAAAACGTTGCAACAACGAAAGTGAAACGTTGTGGCGACGTTGTGGAAACGTTAGCAAAAACCCAACATTTGAATGTTCCCAAAACGTTGGAGCAAAACGTTGCAACAACGAAAGTGAAACGTTGTAGCGACATTGTGGAAACGTTTTACAACAACATTATTTCAATGTTGCAGGAAAGTAATGTGAAAAACGTTGAAACAACGTTGTGGAAACGTCAGCAAAACCCAACATTTGAATGTTCCCAAAACGTTCCCGAAAATGTTCTCTCTCTGTCTGTCTCTCTCTCTCTGTCTCTCTCTCTGTCTATCTCTCTCTCTTTCTGTCTGTCTATCTCTCTCTCTGTCTGTCTATCTCTCTCTGTCTGTGGTTCTCTCTGTCTGTCTGTGGTTCTCTCTGTCTGTCTCTCTCTCTGTCTGTCTCTCTCTGTCTGTCTATCTCTCTGTCTGTCTATGTCTCTCTCTGTCTGTCTCTTTCTCACTTTCTGTCTCTCTCTGTCTCTCTCTATCTGTCTGAATATCATCTTTATCTCTGTCTGTCTCTATGTCTCTCTCTCTTTCTTTCTGTCTCTCTCTCTCTGTCTCTCTGTCTGTTTGTCTCTCTCTGTCTATCTCTCTCTGTCTGTCTCTCTCTCACTTTCTGTCTCTCTCTGTCTATCTCTCTCTGTCTGTCTCTCTCTCACTTTCTGTCTCTCTCTGTCTATCTCTCTCTGTCTGTCTGTCTGTCTCTCTCTATCTGTCTGAATATCATCTTTATCTCTGTCTGTCTCTATGTCTCTCTCTCTTTCTTTCTCTCTCTCTCTGTCTGTCTGTCTGTCTGTCTCTCTCTATCTGTCTGAATATCATCTTTATCTCTGTCTGTCTCTATGTCTCTCTCTCTTTCTTTCTGTCTCTCTCTCTGTCTCTCTGTCTGTTTGTCTCTCTCTGTCTATCTCTCTCTGTCTGTCTCTCTCTCACTTTCTGTCTCTCTCTGTCTATCTCTCTCTGTCTGTCTCTCTCTCACTTTCTGTCTCTCTCTGTCTATCTCTCTCTGTCTGTCTGTCTCTCACTTTCTGTCTCTCTCTGTCTATCTCTCTCTGTCTGTCTGTCTGTCTCTCTCTATCTGTCTGAATATCATCTTTATCTCTGTCTGTCTCTATGTCTCTCTCTCTTTCTTTCTGTCTCTCTCTCTCTGTCTATCTCTCTCTGTCTGTCTGTCTGTCTCTCTCTATCTGTCTGAATATCATCTTTATCTCTGTCTGTCTCCATGTCTCTCTCTCTTTCTTTCTGTCTCTCTCTGTCTGTCTCTATCTGTCTGAATATCATCTTTATCTCTGTCTGTCTCTATGTCTCTCTCTCTTTCTTTCTGTCTCTCTCTCTCTGTCTCTCTGTCTGTTTGTCTCTCTCTGTCTATCTCTCTCTGTCTGTCTCTCTCTCACTTTCTGTCTATCTCTCTCTGTCTGTCTGTCTCTCTCTATCTGTCTGAATATCATCTTTATCTCTGTCTGTCTCTATGTCTCTCTCTCTTTCTTTCTGTCTCTCTCTCTCTGTCTCTCTGTCTGTTTGTCTCTCTCTGTCTATCTCTCTCTGTCTGTCTCTCTCTCACTTTCTGTCTCTCTCTGTCTATCTCTCTCTGTCTGTCTGTCTCTCTCTATCTGTCTGAATATCATCTTTATCTCTGTCTGTCTCTATGTCTCTCTCTCTTTCTTTCTGTCTCTCTCTCTCTGTCTATCTCTCTCTGTCTGTCTGATTTGTTCAACACTGCAAGTTACATGCATTCTCAAATCCATGATCGTGCTGAAAATATCGTGTACGACATTGGGTGGTTTGCCATTGCCTTCCCCAAAGCGCTTAATTATTGTCTTTCATTTAACCGGCGGGACGCCATGGCGGGAAAACTGAAAAAAAATTATTTATTTATTAATTTAAAACGGGTGTACACGATTGTACACGTGTACGGACCTTACCGAACCGGCAAACAAATCACCTCATGGTGCACTTCATGAGCCGATTTGCCTGTAGACCAGAGTAAGGCTCTTAACACCCAGCGTATAACGTACGCATCCTCGCAAGCACACGAATAATAGAATCATTTAAAACGTTCCATCCGTGACTTTTACCTCGGACGGTCGTGACAAAAATACGTTTACACTCCTTGGATTATCGTTATATGTTACCTATATCGCGGCAAGCCCCACACACACATCCTCCACCATGTTCAGAATTAAACACAGGTTCGTATTTCGTAATGGACCATCCCCAAGACGCCATGCTTACCTTGGCGACGTCCACTCGAAATCCAGCGGTGCCTCCAGATTGTCGTGGAAGTGTAGTGAGACTCAAGACTCCAATGATGTCACAGGTTTACAAAAGATCACAACTTTATTAACTGGTTGTTCACTTCATTCCAATACCAAATAACTACCGTTTAACTCAATGGACCAGGTAACTCTATCCGCATAGTCCCTCTTTCGTGGCTGCAGCGCCGTACTCGTGGTACGCGTTCATTCCGTCGGGCAGGGCTTCTGAGGATGAGTGCTCCTTGACTCAAAGTCTCTTCTGTTTATATGGGCAAACTTCAGTTAATCCTCTGTGCGCTGAAATCGTAATCCCTTCTCCGCAGCAATGTTACTCAGTCATCCTGCTCGCCTTCCTGGCACCAACTCGCTCCTCCCTGCTGGGAATTTGCTTCATCCTCTTTGCATCCCGATGAAAGACAATAGTACGGGCTTGGGAATGTGTGTTAGCCCGGGGTCGTGCTAAAGCTACACAACAGGACTCCCAGCTTCGACAGGGCGAGATGCATTCCTGACATTCTTACGACCACCTGCTCGTACCTTGGTTCGTTACCAGTTCCAACCAATGAGTTACACTGAGTTACACTTCCACACTAGGCAACAACGCATCCAACGCTACTTTGATAAAAGGTGGAACAAACCCTAGTAGATTTTATTTACAGTACATATAGTACAGGTGTGTACAGGTGTATTCCAAAGCGCAGATCCTAGTAATTTACCTGGTACATTGAGTGAATACTGAGTGTTATTCACATACAGGCAGAATGGGGAATGGAGCCTGTAAGAATACACAAGGACAACCAGATATTCCACAAAAAGGTACTTGTGCATATTATATGTACGACCGTTATGGTGTAGAGGCTATTAGAGAGGTTGAGAATTGGTATTTGTGGACAAAGGGACATGCTAAGGAGTTTCCAAGAGATGGTACATTTGAGCGAAGTCGATTGGAGAGATTAGGACAAGAATTGAAAGCCAGGAAGCAACAGAATTTAACAGTAGACTGGCTTGCATTCCATTATTGGGATGTGGAATCCAGAAAATGGGAACAGCAAGAACGCATAACGGACCTAGAACTTAAAATAAAAAGAATACAGGATACATTGGAGGAGATAAATGCACAACTGCCCTCGAAAATAGGAATAAAAGTGACAGTTGTCCCATCTGATTCCCATTTGTCTCCCCAAAAAGAACAGTACAGATAATTTTTTCATGGTTCAGGAGATAACCAACGATCGCAGTGGCAGCCCAGGGATCCAGAGATGCAGCCCACCAATACAAGTGAGCAGGTGGGCAGATCAGGCAATGACAGAAACCGATGTTACAAGTGTGGAAATATGGGACACTGGAAACGATGGTGTCCATATTCAAATAGGAAGACTAGTTCATAGGACAAACCAAGATCAAGGGTACCAGTGTTTACCGGTACCTCAGATAACGATTAGGCCTTCATTGCTGTAGATCCCAAATGACGACTGGCCTCAACAGATTAAATCATTAGACCAACATAAATAACTGTTGATGCTTCTTGTGTCTGAAAAGTTTTCGGAGCAAGAATGATTTTTACTTTTTCCTTGTCAGCGAATTAATAATTAATTGATCAAATGCCCAAATTGGATATTTTTTTTGGAACATGAATTAAAAGATCCAGAATTAGAGTTCATTCTGGAAGCCTCATATTTGCCAATTATAAATGTGGTTTTAGGGAGCATTTTGGGCAAAACAATTTTTTTTTAAATTTACAAAAGTGTGGAACATTGCTTTGCAAATTTTTTGGAAACCAAGTGACAAGCATCACATGATCATCAGGTGGGAATTTTGGACTATTGTTTTGCATGATTGATAGGTCAGTGGTTGACTGACATGTAAATGGATGTATTGTCAAATTTGGATAAATTATTGTATGTGGGAACCGAAAGGGTAATTTCAATGTGACATTATAGGGGTTTTTCTAAGAATAAACTTTTTGTCTATTTGTGTATTAGCGTTTCTAAAATTAAAGGATAAATTTTACGAAATTGAAATAAAATTGACACCCATCTTGATCTGTTAATAATGGTTCCAACACAAACAAATATACATAATGCTTGGGTTTGTGTATGCTTGTGTGTCAATGTTTGTGTTTTTGTTTTTTTTGTGTGTCAATCTTACAAGATTGTTGAAACCGACAATGTGCTCATCTGGAAATAGATAGTTTCATGTGGATGGGATCGAATATCCAGAGAATTCATAAAATAAAATAGAAATATAATTTGATTATGAAAATTATCTCTTTTGTCAAGGGAGATGGAATATAAAGATTTGATGTGCTGGGTTATGAGCAGCCATTAATTAATAGTAAAATTGTGAGTCGTTTTGGGATTCCATTTTTGATAGAATTTATATGAGAATAAAAGCTATTCATGGATATGAGCTTCATAAAAAAATGAGGGAGTACAAAATTAGCCAAATTTGGAAGAGGTCTCACACTGACTTCCCAGAGTACTCTGCTCATGGATTTTTGACATATATAAACTTGACTTTTATCAGCATATAAATTGTGCTGTATGTATGGATGTGTCTTAGGCATAGATGATATGGGCATATAGTAAAGAAAATTTTGCTGAATTGAACTATTGTGAGTTTTAAAACGGAATGCAATGTGAATCTTAAAACCAAGGGGCAGACATGAACGCGCTGTTACGTTATTTAACCTCAGAACGCGATGTTACGTGTACCTGCAACATATTTGTTAATTTGGCACACCGATATTGGCATACTGGTGTCAGTAGTATTCACTAGTTGCATAGAAATGGATGAGCAACAGTTAAGGGGGTGGAAAACCACTTATTTGGATATTTTCTACAAAAGTAGGGGTTTCAATAAGTGGTAGCTGTACACATGGGATTCACCAAATGAAGTTATGGAGTTTAAACAAAGTTACTGGTAAACAGAAGGGGAATGGATAGTAAATAAATTCTTCGATGCTGGGTAAATTAAGTGAGATATTACAAAGACTTATAAGAGCTATTGTTCTTCCTTATAGTAGTGGAAAAATTAGATCCAACGTAATGAATCTATAAATGAATGTGATAGGGATAATATCCTCAATTTGTGTTAATTATTTGAATGTGGGTAAAGGAATTAATTTATCGTAGTGGATTGTTAACAGCAGCCTGAAATGTCCTGAGAGTGTGCATCCATGTAATCAGAAATCCCAGATTTGTTTTTAAAAAACAACATTTTGGTAGAGGTCTTATGTGGACGAGCACTTGCTTGGTAGATAAAAAGGTACTGCATGTTGGCAGTCACTTTTGCGGCCATTTAGGCCAAACAAATTGAGAGAAAATTGTAATTAAATACGTAATTTACAGATGGCTATTTGTAAAAGGGAATTTATTGAGATGGGAAACATTTTTCGAAGGTTTATTAAAGTGTTATAATATGACATTTGGCAAGGCAAACTATTGGATGGGGAAAAGTAGATCTGGTTATAGAATGAATTTGTGGACCCCTTGAAGTTAATTCTTTGAATCATTGTTTCACTAGCATTTTGAGTTCACATTGGAAATAGTTTGCTAGAGCTTTGGTTAAAACCTGATTGTGGTATTTTGGAACGAATTGATAAACCATGGGAGATTGATAAGAATAGAAACAAATATAGACCCAAAATAGAAAGATTTTATGATGATATGAATAATACCGAGATTAAATGATTGAATCAAGTAATGTTGCAAATGAGTACAGTAGAGTTAAGATGATGGCATCTATCTATAATTCCAGCAATCTCTGTGTGTCTGTGTGTCTGTGTGTCTGTGTGTCTGTGTGTCTGTGTGTCTGTGTGTTTGTCTGTGACCGCTGTTTCTCGACAACCACGGGTCCGATATACTTGAAACTTGCCAGGTATATTGCTGGGGACCCGAGGATGTGCCTTTTCAAGGTTTGTAATTAATCGGACAAGTACCTACCGAGCTATGTCCAAAAAACGCTTCAACCAATCAGAGAGCAGCGAGCTATCACGTGTGCCGAACCGTTAATGCAATGCAAGCGTTAATGCGTTAATGCAAGGCTTTTCTTTTTTTCCCTCTTCTCTTTCTACTTTTCCTTGCGATTAAATTGCAAACAGCCAAAATACGTTGGCGCTAATTGAATAATTGGCCATTAACACTAAAATAATCGTAACTGCGATATGCCAACTTCCGGACAGTGCAGCCTTCCATGTTGTTGTTGTTTGCAGCAGCTGTTTGCAGCAAGGCAAGGCTTTTCTTTTTTTCCCTCTTCTCTTTCTACTTTTCCTTGCGATTAAATTGCAAAAAGCCAAAATACGTTGGCGATAATTGAATAAATGGGCATTAATAGATAGATAGATAGATATGCGATATGCGAACTTCCGGACAGTGTGCGCGTTACGAGCTGACCGCCATTACGGTACGTAATTCGATTTCTTATGCGCATTATTTCTCCCAATTCAGTCAGAGCGAAGGGCGGAAGCGAAGAGCGTTGTTATTTTTTGTTTACGGGCGTACGGGCGGGGTAGAGCGTACGGGTAGCGTTTTTTTTTTTTTTGGGCAAGGAACGGGCACCCACGTACGGGCAATGCCCTAGTCTATCTATAATTCCAGTAATCTCTGTGTGTGTGTATGTGTGTATGTCTGTGTGTTTGTCTGTGACCGCTGTTTCTCGACAACCACGGGTCCGATATACTTGAAACTTGCCAGGTATATTGCTGGGGACCTGAGGATGTGCCTTTTCAAGGTTTCATATTAATCGGACAAGTAGTTACCGAGCTATGGCGATTTCTTTACCAAACTCAGCAAGCCGTTCGCTTTGGACCAAACCATTTCATGTAAATAGAGGGGGGGGATTGTCACCGTACTCGCAAGCCGTTCGCTTTGGACCAAACCATTTCATGTAAATAGAGGGGGGGGATTGTCACCGTACTCGCAAGCCGTTCGCTTTGGACCAAACCATTTCATGTAAATAGAGGGGGGGGATTGTCACCGTACTCGCAAGCCATTCGCTTTGGCTTTGCGAATGGACCAAACCATTTCATGTAAATAGAGGGGGGGGATATAATTTTAGATATATATATAGTACGGGCATGCCCTAGTAATGAAAATGTTATGAAATGCATCAGTTTTATCAGATCAGTGAACTCATATCACCATAAGTTACACTGTTAAAAAAAAGAAAAAGTTGGAGGACTATGATAACAAGTCAAGTGAATCCACTTGGATTCCGCCCAGGTTGGCACATGGAAATTATGATGTAGCATAATTATCATCTCGGGTCAAGATTTGAAATTATGCCATGGTTTTTGTAAAATTGCTACTAGTATTCACATTATGTACTTTCACCAAAACATACATCATCATAGAAACATACATAGAATTTGGGTCCTCTGGGTCATTTGGGTCCTCTGGGTCCTCTGGGTCATTTGGGTCCTCTGGGTCATTTGGGTCCTCTGGGTCATTTGGGTCCTCTGGGTCATTTGGGTCCTCTGGGTCATTTGGGTCCTCTGGGTCATTTGGGTCCTCTGGGTCATTTGGGTCCTCTGGGTCCTCTGGGTCATTTGGGTCCTCTGGGTCATTTGGGTCCTCTGGGTCATTTGGGTCCTCTGGGTCATTTGGGTCCTCTGGGTCATTTGGGTCCTCTGGGTCATTTTGGTCCTCTGGGTCATTTGGGTCCTCTGGGTCATTTGGGTCCTCTGGGTCATTTGGGTCCTCTGGGTCATTTGGGTCCTCTGGGTCATTTGGGTCCTCTGGGTCATTTGGGTCATTTGGGTCCTCTGGGTCATTTGGGTCCTCTGGGTCCTCTGGGTCCTCTGGGTCATTTGGGTCCTCTGGGTCATTTGGGTCCTCTGGGTCATTTGGGTCCTCTGGGTCATTTGGGTCATTTGGGTCCTCTGGGTCATTTGGGTCCTCTGGGTCATTTGGGTCCTCTGGGTCATTTGGGTCCTCTGGGTCATTTGGGTCCTCTGGGTCATTTGGGTCCTCTGGGTCATTTGGGTCCTCTGGGTCATTTGGGTCCTCTGGGTCATTTGGGTCCTCTGGGTCATTTGGGTCCTCTGGGTCATTTGGGTCATTTGGGTCCTCTGGGTCATTTGGGTCCTCTGGGTCATTTGGGTCCTCTGGGTCATTTGGGTCATTTGGGTCCTCTGGGTCATTTGGGTCCTCTGGGTCCTCTGGGTCATTTGGGTCCTCTGGGTCCTCTGGGTCATTTGGGTCATTTGGGTCCTCTGGGTCATTTGGGTCCTCTGGGTCATTTGGGTCCTCTGGGTCATTTGGGTCCTCTGGGTCATTTGGGTCCTCTGGGTCATTTGGGTCCTCTGGGTCATTTGGGTCCTCTGGGTCATTTGGGTCCTCTGGGTCATTTGGGTCCTCTGGGTCATTTGGGTCCTCTGGGTCATTTGGGTCATCTGGGTCATTTGGGTCCTCTGGGTCATTTGGGTCCTCTGGGTCATTTGGGTCATTTGGGTCCTCTGGGTCATTTGGGTCCTCTGGGTCATTTGGGTCCTCTGGGTCATTTGGGTCATTTGGGTCCTCTGGGTCATTTGGGTCCTCTGGGTCATTTGGGTCCTCTGGGTCATTTGGGTCCTCTGGGTCATTTGGGTCCTCTGGGTCATTTGGGTCCTCTGGGTCCTCTGGGTCATTTGGGTCCTCTGGGTCATTTGGGTCCTCTGGGTCATTTGGGTCCTCTGGGTCCTCTGGGTCCTCTGGGTCATTTGGGTCATTTGGGTCCTCTGGGTCATTTGGGTCCTCTGGGTCATTTGGGTCCTCTGGGTCATTTGGGTCCTCTGGGTCATTTGGGTCCTCTGGGTCATTTGGGTCCTCTGGGTCATTTGGGTCCTCTGGGTCATTTGGGTCATTTGGGTCCTCTGGGTCCTCTGGGTCATTTGGGTCCTCTGGGTCATTTGGGTCCTCTGGGTCATTTGGGTCCTCTGGGTCATTTGGGTCCTCTGGGTCATTTGGGTCCTCTGGGTCATTTGGGTCCTCTGGGTCATTTGGGTCCTCTGGGTCATTTGGGTCCTCTGGGTCATTTGGGTCCTCTGGGTCATTTGGGTCCTCTGGGTCATTTGGGTCCTCTGGGTCATTTGGGTCCTCTGGGTCATTTGGGTCCTCTGGGTCATTTGGGTCATTTGGGTCCTCTGGGTAATTTGGGTCCTCTGGGTCATTTGGGTCATTTGGGTCCTCTGGGTCATTTGGGTCCTCTGGGTCATTTGGGTCCTCTGGGTCATTTGGGTCCTCTGGGTCATTTGGGTCCTCTGGGTCCTCTGGGTCATTTGGGTCCTCTGGGTCATTTGGGTCATTTGGGTCCTCTGGGTCATTTGGGTCCTCTGGGTCATTTGGGTCCTCTGGGTCATTTGGGTCCTCTGGGTCATTTGGGTCCTATATTCCTATCCTATAACATATATATCTCCTATAACCTATCCTATAAATATAGATTTGATGACGTCATGTTTACACATCTGAGCGACAGAAATGAGCGACAGAAATGAGCGACAGAAATGGGTGACAGAAACTAGCTTCACTTTTGAGCGCCCGAAATTCCCAGGCAAACGCTATAACGCACCAGGTTTACAACCTGTGCGTTAATAATACATTATGCATAGTTTGCTTGTTTGCAAGATTTGTTGGGAATTAGATATTCCTGTTTGTGATTTTAATCATATACACTCATTATAAATGCATTTATTTCCTTGCAGTAGTGTTAAAATAACTGCATGAGTTTAATTTTCAAACGATATTGATTTGAAAGCGAATTTAAATGTTATTTTTAGTTTAGTAGTAAAATATATACCTGATTTGAATATTATTTGTGTGACGCATATAAATGAATATAACTTTTTGAATGTTTTAAGGAAAACAACAAATGGTTGAATGTGAAACTGTTATAAGAAATATATGATTAGTTAAAATATGGTGATTTTATGATAAGATGTACCCTATCTGATTCAGTGTGTGTGGAAAGCAGATTCAGATATGGCTGAGTAAAAGGATAAGATCAGATCACATCCCAAAAGGAGTGCTAACGGAATTGGGAAGAAGTTCGAGAAAGAACATTTGTGGCTAAAAATGAAGTTAATCTTGGCATACACCCTCCTTCTCAAAGAATGATGAAGACATACTCCTTTGTAAGATTGGAGATGGATGCTTACCTTCACCAAGGAAAATTTATGTGACCATTTGTCTGGATCACACTGCAACATATGGAAGAAAAGGCGATCACTTACTTTTGTTCGAATGCCTCGAACATTCATCACGTCAGCAATTGCAGGACGACGACATTTTACCTGCAACTTCTACGGGAGGCGGTGACGTGTGTCATTACTTCACCAACTTCCGGGGAGCCAGCATGGAGCTGCACGCGAACGGCTGTGCCTTTTCCTCCATAACAGCTTTGCACGATTCTGCTGGTTGCTCCTGGTATGGACCATGGACAACTTGAACGCCATCCCTGTTCCACATCTTGCTGGCCAATCAACATCACATCAACACTTGCTCCATACTCATGATGAGTGAGGAGGCAAGTCGACTATAAATGGATGAAGGAGTTGTTCAAATCTACTATGATTCACAGCAAGAGTGGCAAGGATGATACATGCAGAGCAGGGTCAGTTTATGACTCCGCCCAGCTATCACAACAGCGGAAAATCCTACGCGAAATAAGTGTAGGTGCTATGAAGACATCAGAAGAAAATGTTTCATATTTGAATTTCAAACACGAGTGATCAGCCTCTTCTCTTTTTCAAACAAAAAGTCAATATTTGTTTTGAAACAAAACGTATTGCCAAATGTTGCAGATGCTTTATTATTTTAAAATGGTGAATTGAAATCGTTGTGGTAAAGGTGAAGGGTTGTATGTTTTGTGCAATTGAATTGCATTATTAATATGGAAAGAGTCAATGAATAAAGAAAAGTTTTGTAATCAGATTCTTCCAGAATGACGGTGTATGCCTTAGGAAATTGGATTACCAAGTTTGTGGTTTGAATATTTAATAAGTTGATGTTTAGATTAATGGTTAATATAAACAAAAAGAAAAAATGAGGGATTGTGGAAGTACTGTATAGATAAATATATGTCATATTTGTTAGGGTGGTTGGATTGTACTGCAATGTAAAGGATCCTCAAGTCATGCAAGGAGGGGGTGCCAGGAGCTTGGAGCAAGCGGTCGGCCATCTGGGGAATAACCTTGTGACATTGGACAATGCAAGTGGAGGTAGAATGTTGACTTGGCTCAGAGTTAATTGTTCCAGATGTCCGAATGGCGCCGGGAAGGCTGGCGTTAAAGTGACCTTTGCATTCCACTGGAGCGAGATCAAAGGACAGGGTTCTATTTAACCAAGAACTGATCGAGAAACAAAAAAAACTGGACGGGGAATCCTCGGAGGAAGCAGGAACGAGAGAGAGCTGAACGTCGCGTCATGGTTGATTGTAATGTATAACTATATCTTCGTGAAACTGTTCGTTGCAAGAGATTAATAAATTTATATTTAACTTGAGTGAGTCTTATAGAGTTTTTGGCTGAGATGTGTCCAAGAGGTCACAACAAAGTTCTTTAACAGACCCCATAATCTAATCAATTAATATTTGCATCATTATACATAATTGTACCAAGTTTGACTTGGTTCCCTTCAGCCCTTCTTAAGTTATCTCGGTAATGAAAACCCATCACAGATGAACGGACGGACAAACAGCCGAAAAACATAATGCCTCTGGAGACTTCCCCTGCGGAGACATAAAATGGTACTTGGTGCTTCCTTGCTTGAGGCTCAGCATTTAAAAGGACTGAGCATGGACAAACAACCATATGTTGGCAACCATTGCACAGGCTTGATGGACCTAACAGCCTTCTCCTGCATCAAAGTTCCTCGTAATGTGCTACTAACAAGTTAAGTTGCTCGTCGTGCTGTCTGAGAGTAGTTGATCGCTATTGTTGACGCAAATATCTTAATACCCATCGTTAAATATGCTCATTCAAACCATGGTCTGAAAAATGTGTGAACATAGCAATAGAACAATGATTCATTCGTTAAACCCGTACAATTCTCCAATCAACAAATTAATTTATTAAAACCCTCCTAGGAAAGTTTAGCTTCTGAATTAATTAATTAATTAATTAAGGAACCAACTACTAACACCAAAAGTGCCAAAGGAATTTATTTCATTCCAAAATTGAGAGAGCAAGTCATATTGTTATATTGTTGGGGGTCATATGGGTTGGGGGTCATATGGGTTGGGGGTCATATTGTTGGGGGTTATATTGTTGGGGGTCATATTGTTGGGGTTGGGGGTCATATTGTTGGGGGTCATATTGTTGGGTGTTTGTGCCAACAGGACTCACAAACGTATCTGTTGGCAACACAAACTAACTGAACAGAAAGATAATAGTCTGACCAGTTGAGGATTCTTAAACGTGGCCAGTAAGTCTCTTAGCCTGTTCGTAACCACAAAACCTCCATTTCTTTTCCACCACCGCATCACCTGCCACCCACTCGTGGCTGAATAAGCACGGCAGAGAGCAGAGGAGGCTGTCCAACTCACCGGATGTGACCTTACAGGAAGCAAAAGAGATGAGGGCAGGGTGGACACAACGTTGTAAAGACCACACGATCAAGCGTTGAGAAAAGCAGAAGAGGAGGGCAAAGGTTGAGCAAATGGGAGGGTTTAAAGGGCACAGGTGGTGATGGTCGGTTGAGGGGAGGTTCACCTTTGCTTTCAGGTTGAGCAAATAAGCACGCAGACTCTCAGCACTTGCCCCGCTTGGGTGAATTTGCAGAAAGCCTACTGCGAGACCTGTTCCAAAAACATGTTTTTCAGGTGAAATGATGAGCAACGTAACCCGAAATCATTTACTTTCATCTTTTATCCATCAAAACAAAGACCAAAATCAAAGCTTCGTGGCTCATTACCTTTTCACATAAAACAAAAACATAAAACGTACTTACCTATCCATCTCCGCAGTCTTAGTCTAAATACACCTGTTGTGATTCTAATGAATTACACAAAAAACATTTTATTTTCATATCAAAAAAAAAAACTTTTTCCACTGCCGTCAGGTTTCAAGAGCTGCACAAATGAAGTAAATGTCAGAAAGTCTTTGTATTGGCAGAAATAACTTTCCTTCCCCTCTTATTCTTGCCAAATGGCTAATGGCTACTTTTATTTCCTCCTCAGGTGTATATTCTACAGGAAGTGTTAAAAGCAATGGTATCTTTCTACAAAGGGGATACAACTGCTTTTAATTGCTCTTGAAGTTTAGGTTCAATTACAACACTTCATCACGACGGTTCTTAGTAGTCCCCTACTGGTTTCAACGGACGGGACTAAAGGTCTGCTCTCCAACTGTCTGTCCGTCCATCCTACCTGTGGCATTCCAAACTATGTGATTAATATCACATCAGTGGGGGACATCTATATCCTCAAACACGTCCGTGAAGTTGGTTCATGCTCTGATCATTACATTTTGAACAAGAATGGCAGAACACACGAGACTGTAGACAACAAACACAGGGGCAATACCCCTGGTGCTCACCTGGTAGAATAAACAGTATACTGCGCTGACTAAAGGTATTTTCAACTAATTTCAATGGTTTATAGAAAATCATAAGACTTTAAACAAACAAACAAAATAATACCTATTTTGGGGGGCAATCCCCACCTCCCCCCTCCACCTCCAACCCCGTATACCTCCTCAGACCCCAATTTTACTAATGCCGTGAACAAACATTGATACATCGCAGGAGATGAAGGCTTTGGTGAAGTTTCATCGAAATTGTGTGTGTAGTTTCTGAGAAGAAAGCAAATACCTATTTTGGGGGTCAAACCTGGACCCACTTTGGCCACCCGTTGACCTCCTTAGACTTCGATTTTCTTAGTGCTGTAAACAAACTTCGGTACATCATGGGGGATGAAGGTTGTGGTCAAGTTTCATCGAAATAGTTTGTGTAGTTTCAGAGAAAAAAGCAAATTCCTATTTTGGGGGTCAAACCTGGATCCACTTTGACCTCCGGTAGACCCCCTTAGACCCACATTTTTTAATGCCGTGGACAAACTTTAGTCACAACACAACAAATATCATTTGGTCAGAATCCTTTCAGCTGTTTCGGAGAAAAAGTTGCAAGTGTTTACGGACGGACGGACGACGAGCCATCGCCTAAGCTCCCCGAACTTCGTTCCAGGTGAGCTAAAAAGCAAACGTGATTTTGGAAACTCATTCTCAGCTTTGTGCAGATGCAGTGCACTTACCTCAGACATCCAGTCTGGGTTGGTTTCCAGACCTGATGATAAACTGTCAAAATGGTGCTTCGCAGGTGGGGAGTTATGTTACAGACTGCAAGTCCCTCAGATGGATGTTAAGCTGGGTGTCCTGTCTGCTGGCATCAATTGGTGGACGTTAAACGTCCCAGGGTATTATTAAATTGTGATATGCGAAGAGGAGGTGAGCTATCTTCAGCACTCTGAACAAATTAGAAATTCCGCCCAAACTCTCTCGCCAACACACACTGTGTAAGTGTGCCAATACTCCTAATGTTACTCGAGAGAGTCCTTCCTTCATCCTGCCTGGATTAAAAATAGACTGATGTGAAGGTCAATTTAAAGGCTCCTTTAAAAAATCATGTTTATTATTTTATTTGTTTAACATTATCTTAGATTGCTAAAAGGATTACCAACAGTTTTGGGACCTCAACTGGAACTCAACAACCTCAACAACCGCAAATGCTTTTCCCTCCCCTCAACCGACCATCACCACCTGTGCCCTTTAAACCCTCCCATTTGCTCAACCTTTGCCCTCCTCTTCTGCTTTTCTCAACGCTTGATCAGGTGGTCTTTACAACGTTGTGTCCACCCTGGCTTCATCTCTTTTGCTTCCTGTAAGGTCACATCTGGTGAGTTGGACAGCCTCCTCTGGTCTCTGCCGTGCTTATTCAGCCACGAGTGGGTGGCAGGTGATGCGGTGGTGGAGAAGAAATTGAGGTTTTGTGGTTACGAACAGGCTAAGAGATTGTTCTTAGTCATGAGAGAGACCACAGGCCACGTTTAAGAATCCTCAACTGGTCAGACTATTATCTTTCTGTTCAGTTAGTTTGTGTTGCCAACAGATACGTTTGTGAGTCCTGTTGGCACAAACACCCAACAATATGACCCCCAACCCATATGACCCCCAACAATATAACAAAATGACTTGCTCTCTCAATTTTGGAATGAAATAAATTCCTTTGGCACTTTTGGTGTTAGTAGTTGGTTCCTTAATCAATTAATTTATTTATTCAGAAGCTAAACTTTCCTAGGAGGGTTTTAATAAATTAATTTGTTGATTCGAGAATTGTACGGGTTTAACTGCGGTCTGCTCTCGGGCTGAACGTGCTGGGGCGGCCTGGCCTGAACAAGTTGGCAGTTGTTTGGAATCTTCTCCACTTGCAGATGATCTTCCGGACAGTCGAATGATTGATTTCAAATTGTTTGGAGATCTTTTTTTAAATCCTTCCCAGACTCGTAGGCATCTATAACCTTCTTTCTAAAGGCATCAGAGAGCTCTTTTGATCTGGGCATGGTGACGCCGCACACTTCAACAACAAAGAGCAAACCAAACTAAATGTCTGAGGTTTAAATAAGACAGGTTCCTCCAAGATCCTCTCTGACGATGTTCTAATCATTTGCACCTGAGCTGGTGCACCTGATTCTAATTTTAGGTATTTGAAGTAGTGATAATTGTAGGGGTGTACTTACTTTTTCCACATGCGAAATTTGCATTTATGTTTATTTAAATTATACAATTGACTACAAAATGTAAATGTTTCATGATATTTGTTATATTATATCACCTTTATCTATCAATATTGTTGAAATGAAGATCAAATAGCTATATGTTGAAATATGTTGAAAAAGTCAAAACTTTACATGGGGTGTACTTACTTTTTCACGTGACTGTATATATTGTTGTGGATTTGAGAATTGTGTTTTTTTGTGTGTAAATATCATCCTCCGTGTTGTGTGTAAAGGTCAAAGGTCGTCCCTTAGTTAGTCTATATACAATCACATAGCAAATCATAGATTTCCCTTTTCAGTAGTTATCTCCTTATTATGTGTATTAGTTTAAGGCTCTGTCTTCCATTAATTGACACTGCATTACACCGAAGTGAAATAAGGTAGAATCCCCTGAAATATCCCCATGGCCTCCGAAAACCTGCCAGCAAGGCGGCGTTCGCCGCTGCTGCTTTGGGGTTGTGTTCTTCGCCGCAAGACTCCATTAGCCACGAGGTAATCTCGGAGAAGAAAGGCGTGTCTCCACCTCGTCATAGAGGGGAGGAGTGAGCCAGCCCCGAACAACCAACCAAGTACAAGGGGTTTGGCTTGAGAGGGCGGGGAGAGAACGCTCGAGGAGGTTCACGAAGGTTCGGAGGTGTGGTCAATATAACCCGCGGCGGGACGCCCCCACCTCAGATGGGATGGGAAGAGATGAGATGAGCTTTGAGTCCACCACGCAGCTTTGACTCCACCACGCAGCTTTGACTCCACCATGCAGCTTCGACCCGCTGCTAAGCGGGAACCAGATATCGGTGGCATCGGTGGCCGTCGAAGTCCAGCCCGACGTCCCGTGCGGGATTAAGCACCGGCCAGCGTCCAGCTGAACCTTCCTCTCCCTCCAGCCATCCACCTCCTGCCATTCCTGTCATCATCCCCCGTGTAAGTGTGCTTGTAGTCTGTCTTTTGTCTTGTCCCTGGGTTTAAGTAAGACTGCCATAGGTAAGCTAGTAGGCACTAGGCACTGTGTCCTACTGTGTGTAGGTAGGTAGGCACTGTGTCCTTCTGGTCCGTCCCTCTTTCTGTCATTATTTTCTTATCTTTCCATTCTCCTTGGTTTCTTTTTGACTTGTAAATGACTGTATATATTGGTACCAACCTCCTGACCCCCTCCATCCGGACCAAATTCAGATCCTGGGGGGACAGGGCCTTCTCCATCGCTGCTCCCACCCTCTGGAACTCACTACCTCACACCATCAGAGACTCCTCCTCACTCACCACATTCAAAACATCACTAAAGACCCACCTGTTCAACACTGCATTCAACATTCAACCCACAGCATTTAACCCCTGACTATCTCTTCTCCTTCTCCCTCCTTTTGCTTTAAATATTTCCCTATTGATTGTTGTCTTTTTGCAATTGTTGTTTTCATGTATTGTTATGCATTATGTTTGCCACTCTGTCAAAGCGCCTTTGGGCTTCTGGAAAAGCGCTATACAAAATAAATGAATTATTATTATTATTATTATAAATAGTTAGTAATAAATTATATTTGTTCTTCCTACCTTGCCTTTCTTTCCTTTACATCCGTTTCGTCTTTGTGATTTCCCAATTGAATACCTGTGGCACGATTTGGCCAACGTTAAGGATCGGGTCAGTCCTTGTTAATAGTTCGTGCCGCGGTTGCTAAACCGCTCGGCAATTAACATCTGTCCGCGGACGCGAACAGGGTTGCGCACCTGCCTTTCCGGAGGTAGCTGTGCAGCGTCAGGAGCGGAGACGGCCAGTGAAAATAGAAGGGGGATTACCCCCCCCTAAGGGGAGTGCCATACTCCGTCTCCATAACATTTGGTGCCAGGAGCGAGATTCGGACCTGAAGCGCTTAGCGCGCTCAAATTACGAGTGGCCCAAAATTTTATTTTATAACATCCTAAATTTTAAATCGTGCCATGGATGGTCAAGGCAATCGGGTGCCGGTGGGAGAGATAGAGGGGTTAGAATCAACCCAGGACCCCAGGGAAATGTATATGGGGGAGAGGGAGGAGGAGAGAAATGAGGATGTGGTTGTGGGGGTATCAGGTGCGCAAGATGGCGCCCTCGCGCACGAGGTTTCAGGCGCACAAAATGGCACCTCGCACGAGCGCGCGGTAGCCGCGCCCGCTGCGCCAATGGGGGTGGTCCAAATGCAGGCCCTCATGGAGCAATTTATGGCACAAATGCAGGCGTCCCTCAACCCGCAGGGGGACAAATCAAGGGCGGAAATCAGAGACGGGTTAAGCAATATGGGAAATCAAATCAGGAGGCTAGGAAGCAAAATGGAGCGAATCGGCAAAATTGGGGATAGAATGAGTGACTGCATGCAAAAATGTGGGGAGACCATGGATCGCATGGTGGGCGAGGGGGTTCCAAGGGTGCACGACGAGGTAAAGCGGGTCGAGGAGCACTGGTTGGGCGAAGTGGAGAAAAGCACAGGTAACTGGACCGGGGTAGAAATCGCGACCCGGGGTATGGGGCAGCCGGCGACCGCTGAGGTAGAAGAGGGAATTTTAATAAAGCCAGCGGTCGTCGTGGTGAATAAAGAAAAAGCAGTAGTGGGTATAATTGAAATTGAAAAGACGACGGAGGTAGCCCAGCAGTTGGAGGAAGGAATGGAAACTGTACAAAGTCCGTGCTCACATCACGATGCTGTGCTTAATAATCCTTTCAAGATTTGCAGGTGTAGGTGCAGGGAGGAGGAAGAACCCCGAAGGTGAGATGGGCTGTATGTTGTGCCGGGAGATTTTGTAAGAGGATGTTTGGCGTGAAGAGAATTGTCGCGCGATTGGGGTCAATATGGCACCCGGGCGTTGGTGAAGGGTCCCCTGTGAGTGGAAATGATGCGCTTGTGAAAAAAAAAGTGTGCGTCGGCGAGTGGGTGTGTTATAAAGTGTGGGAGTGAAACCGAGTGCGAGCGGGAATGCACGACAGAGTGTACGTGGGAGGGTGAGAGTGACTCGGGCAGTGAGTTGGTGGTGGAGCGGGTGCGAGAATGCACGTATGGGCTGAACGGCAAGAGTGTGCGAGAATGCACACCTGGAATGGTCGAACGTGTGCGAGGGAGCACACCTGAGTTGGTTGTGGCGCGTGTGCGGGAGGGCACATCGGAGCGCGTTAGTGGGTGGATGCAAGAGTGCACACCCATGGTGAGTGTTACGGAGGACGTCACGGAGGAGAGGTGTGGAACGAAGTGTGCGAACAACGAGTGTGCGCGGGAGATGTGGTGTGTAACAGGGAGTGCGGTGGTGGAATGGACGGAGTGTGTGGAATGTACGGGCGGCGTTGGAACGCCGGGCTTTGCGAGTGTGAAAAGGGTCGCGTATGCGTGTGAGCATGCGAGTAAGGCATCGACGTTGACCGGGGCAGCGTTTAGGGCAACGGATAGCCGATGCGAGCACTCGGGGCGCGGTGCGTTTTGTTTGCAGCGAGGACCGGCCGGGACCGTAAGCGCGTCGCTCTGCGGAGCGTCGCGCACGAATCGGGCCGGGTCCCGCACTGAATGGTCGGTGCCGCGTCAGAGCGACGATCGGCGCAATTCCGGGGGAGGGGGGCCAGGTCGAAGGGACCGGAACGGTGCCCCCTGGCGGGGGCGGGGTTCCGACCGGGCGAGGTTGAGCCATCGAGCCGGCGACCGCAAGGTGCCGCGCCGAGATGGTGCGTGGAATCTCGGCCCAACGAAGCCTCCTCCCCAGAATTGTGAATGCCGGACGGATTCAACCTACAGGCGACCAAACCACCCGCATTCATTGCTCGGCTGTGCAGAGCCGAGCTGTGTAATAATGTAACGACGCACCGAGGCTCAAGTTAAAGGACATTTGGTAGGGATAGGGATCTGTGATTGGAAAATTTTTGATTGGTTGAAATTTGATGAGCAAAATTTATAGGGGAAGATGCCCGATGTGGTGGGATGGCAATTCTGCCATCCCTCACATGCGGGGGCAAAGGAGCAATAGTTTTATGGGGTTTGGCAGTGAAAACTAGCCCGGGAGGGTTAGGATAAAATGGTAGGGATCTAGAGAAAGGACCACAGGTAACGGTAAGGTAAGTAGCAACATTGGACAGGTAGTGGGGACATAGAGAGGGTAGTTGGATTATAATGACGAGGGAGCGCAATAATATAAGGGGCGACGGGGAAGCGCGAGTTTTAGCAGGAAACCAGGTAGGTCAGATGATGCCGTGTGTGTGTGCAAAAGTGTACTCAGAAGTGTATTGTGAAAAGGTGATTGTGAGTTGTATTGAGCGTGGAAGTGTATGAAGCAGCGTATGAGGAATAATTGATTGTGCATTGTATTGAGTGATTGAGGAAGCCTGGGAGGAAGGAGGGTGCAGGAAGCACCAGCTGTGATGGCACGGGTGTGCAAATACAGGTGTATGGAGAATGGTTGTACGGAATAAATAGTGTGGAATATATGGAGTATGGAATGGATGGTAGGGAGTGAGTATGGTGGAAACTGTGGGGTGGAGTGCATGGTGCGAAGGTGTGTGTGGGGAGGATGGACCCCATCACGAGTACCCGGGAGGGTAGTTTAAGAGTTAGGTAGAGGGAGTAGGTAAATTGTGGTTGGATATTGGCATCTGTGGTGCGTGTGGAAGAATGGTGTTTGGATGGGTGCATTAGTGACGTGGAAATGGCTGGGCGTGTGGCCTGTTAGTATGTGTAGTTGAATGGGCACTCCACCACTGTGAGGATGTCGGCCAGGTGAGGCCGCAGGTGGGCTCTGGGAGCCGGTAGAGTTGTTGTGGATGGGGCCCGAGGATCCGGAGGACGGACCCGGGTAGTCCAGTGCCAGAGAGGGCACCGAGTGGGGTAAGCGGAAAGGAGGGCCTTCCCCAGTTAGATAGGTTAGGTTAAGGAGCAGGTAAGCTCGGAGGCAACTACAGTGGTGGAGGTGTGCAGGTGGGTAGATCTGCTGGGAGAGCCACACGACCCAGTCCTGAAATTGTGCAAAGGCACAGGGAGTTGAATCGGGGGAGTGAGACCCCAAATTGATGAAGCACCACAGTTTGGTCAATGGGATTTGGTTCTTAAAACCGCATAGAGTAAGTTGGCCAATGGTTTGGCAGGGAAAGACCCCGGGTAGTGTAAAGTGTATTAAAGTCATTTAGAGGATAGTTAGGATTGAAGTCTCCTCGCACCATCTGCATCCACTCACCTGAGGTGACAAAGCTCCACACCATGCCATGGTTGTTTTTGTTATTTTTCTGTGCAAATGTTTGGATTGTGAGACGCGTCATGACGTGGGTGTGACATTGTGTTGTGTTCCATCTCTCCTTCCTTATGAGGATTGATGATGAATTGGTGATGGCAAATTTTGGTTAGAGGGATTGTGGTGACGAATTTGGTATTAGGGGAAATGTGGGGAAGACGTGACGGTAGCGACGAATTTGTAAATGTGTAAATCGTTGTAAATATGGGGTAAGGGCAAGGGTAGAGTAGGTAACAGGGGGGGTGACGTACGGTAGGAACGAGCTTTTTTCCGCTCAGTCTCCAGACGCACCTCGCCTTGCATTGCCTTTATTGATGTGTACCCTTGTGACCTTACCCCTCGCTCACCTGTCCTTTCTGTCTTCCTTCCCCGACCCATGGATCGTGCTCTCTGGGCACCGAGGGGAGCGTGCGGGAATCCGCCATTGTGTGCCAGAACCCCCGCAACCAGCTGCTTGCATCGATGTACCACTAATGGACCACATGTCTGTGGCTGAGCACCACTCATGGACCCCACGGGTTGGGGCATGGCCCCTCTGCTGGAACCGGCCATGATGGCCCGAGATCTTGCTGGCGGACCTTGGTAACATGGCACCTATGCCATACAGGTGAACCACTCCTAGTCGGCCCTGTGGGCCATAAATAAAAACAATGGACAAGTTCTGTGCTTGTTTTATGATTGCAAATAGGCCGCCAGCAAAGAAGAAAGACAACATCTGGAAGAACGACAATAGCCAGCAGAGGGAGCCGAAGAGCAAGACACCAACAGGGGTTTGGTTATTTTTTTATTATGAACTGTGGTGACTGTGCACTGATTGGTGCTTTATGGTGTTTTGGTGCGTTTTTGGTGCTTTATGGTGGGTCGATGCAGGGCAGGCTGTCTCCCCCCCAAAATAACAATCACAGGTCCTGGGTTAGTTTTGTAAATACAATTAGCGTCAATTGTAAATAATGCTCCCCACCGTAAATGTGTAGTTTGAAGACAATTCCGCAATTCGGTTAGCTGTGGGCGTAAATCTGTTAGATAGGGTGCAATGCAGCAGAGGGACATACTTATTTGTGTTTTAAAACTGTCACACTCAGGGTCAGGTTAAATGTAGAGGGAACTACACCTACGTGTCACACTAAGTAAAAGTTTAATAGGCCCGGGACGTGCCTAAGAGGATGAGGGTGCAGTGTTGTGGATTTGAGAATTGTGTTTTTTTGTGTGTAAATATCACCCTCCGTGTTGTGTGTAAAGGTCATAGGTCGTCCCTTAGTTAGTCCATATACAATCACGTAGCAAATCATAGATTTCCCTTTTCAGTAGTTATCTCCTTATTATGTGTATTAGTTTAAGGCTCTGTCTTCCATTAATTGACACTGCATTACACCGAAGTGAAATAAGGTAGAATCCCCTGAAATATCCCCATGGCCTCCGAAAACCTGCCAGCAAGGCGGCGTTCGCCGCTGCTGCTTTGGGGTTGTGTTCTTCGCCGCAAGACTCCATTAGCCACGAGGTAATCTCGGAGAAGAAAGGCGTGTCTCCACCTCGTCATAGAGGGGAGGAGTGAGCCAGCCCCGAACAACCAACCAAGTACAAGGGGTTTGGCTTGTGAGGGCGGGGAGAGAACGCTCGAGGAGGTTCGCGAAGGTTCGGGGGTGTGGTCAATATAACCCGCGGCGGGACGCCCCCACCTCAGATGGGATGGGAAGAGATGAGATGAGCTTTGAGTCCACCACGCAGCTTTGACTCCACCACGCAGCTTCGACCCGCTGCTAAGCGGGAACCAGATATCGGTGGCATCGGTGGCATCGGTGGTCGTCGAGGTCCAGCCCGACGTCCCGTGCGGGATTAAGCTCCGGCCAGCGTCCAGCTGAACCTTCCTCTCCCTCCAGCCATCCACCTCCTGCCATTCCTATCATCATCCCCCGTGTAAGTGTGCTTGTAGTCTGTCTTTTGTCTTGTCCCTGGGTTTAAGTAAGACTGCCATAGGTAAGCTAGTGTTGCAGTGTCCTTCTGGTCCGTCCCTCTTTCTGTCGTTATTTTCTTATTTTTCCATTCTCCTTGGTTTCTTTTTGACTTGTAAAGAGTTAGTAATAAATTATATTTGTTCTTCCTACCTTGCCTTTCTTTCCTTTACATCCGTTTCGTCTTTGTGATTTCCCAATTGAATACCTGTGGCACGATTTGGCCAACGTTAAGGATCGGGTCAGTCCTTGTTAATAGTTCGTGCCGCGGTTGCTAAACCGCTCGGCAATTAACATCTGTCCGCGGACGCGAACGGGGTTGCGCACCTGCCTTTCCGGAGGTAGCTGTGCAGCGTCAGGAGCGGAGACGGCCAGTGAAAATAGAAGGGGGATTAACCCCCCACTAAGGGGAGTGCCGTACTCCGTTTCCGTAACAATATTTATATATTTATTATTATTATTATTTATTTATTTATTTATTAAGGTGCACAAAAACAGTTTACAAATGGCACCTGAGATGTATAAATGGGGGGGACAATCAATTGTTAGTTATTATTTAATTAATATTCAGATTCAGAATCTGATTAATATTCAGAATAATTTCTCCATCATCAATATGTGACGTCATTGACAGCAAACAGAGAAGTCAGCTGCCACGAGTGTGACTAAGGTGTGTGTAGGAAAACAGGGTGTGTAGGAAAATGGTATTTTCTGCACTAGCAGACTCCGGGAGGGGCAGGAAGGGTCATTCCTCTTTGGGTTATATAGATTACAGTCGATCAATGGGCTGGTCTCAAGAACATTGGGTGTGTGTTCATTTACCAAGTATCTTGTGAAGAGATCGCCAAGTGGTTTAAGAATTTGAGCAAGCACTCCATTAATAACCGTTAAGGAACAGCTGGCTTGGCAAGCGCCAGCTAGCTGCTTGGTAAATGAGCATAACCAAAGCTTCTCCCTTTCAGTTTCATATGAAACAGCAGGAGCGAGTTTCAAAAGTTTGCTATGAAAAATGTCACGGTAGCGGCAGAAAGGGCCATGTTATTAACCCAACATATGTGGGTTATATAGAGTACAGTAGATCTTCACTCAGTTCTGTAAGTAAACTTTACTTCACAGATGTCGGGATTCCTCCAAATTTCTTCATTTAGTATTATAGAGCATTAGCGACTGTTTAAAAAGCTAATCATACGTGTTTGTGGTTTATAATATTTTTACTTCCTGTAGAAGCTGCTGCTCACACGGAAACGCCATTTTAACTATAAGCTATTTATACACATTATCACAGCAGGAAAAACGCCTTGCGGAAGTGGGACATTATTAGTATTTATATTATTTTGTCATAACATTAATAATATGGGATTATCATTAATTTTGTTATTCAAAGCATCTTTGGAAAAACGCCAAAAACAATAAATCTTCTATTTGGAAAAATGCCATGATAAAGCTAATTTAACATAGATATACACCTCAACACACAACCCATTGACGGAAATGGTGGGGAAACCCGCTCGGGGGAGAAAACCCCCTTGGGGAGGGGGGAAAATGAATGTGCTACAACTTTCATTATGTGACCCTTGGTCACCCTGTCAAAGTTTGGTTGAGATGGGATAAGTAAGGACGGAATGTATTGGCATCAAAAATTCATCAGACAGACGGGCAGACACAAATGGCATATTTTAGTATGATTATGGGTGAACCAACAGTGAGGAAAAAGGGTTCCTTCAAGTATTTTGTCTGGTTTACAAGGCATTAACCCGGCGACTTTCACTGCAAATGTTGAAGATCTGGTAAAAATTGCCCAACACATGCAGAGGAAGAAACTGGATGAAACCAAATGTCATCCGAATAATAATTCAAGTTGATAAATACACCCCAAACAACATTCATACAATTATCAGAAGTGTAGACAATTGTAAATATATGTGATGTACCAAATCAATTGTACCATACAGTACATGCTGCGACGTAGAGTATACAAGTAAACCAGGTAGTGTGGCTTCAGTTTCATTTGCGTGTAAAACATCAGCGTGTAAAACCGTGTACATTTACTGATCATCGCTGCAAGAGTCTAACTGCTCGGTCGCTCTTACGAGAGGATTGTAGCGAGATGGCAAATAAAACCACAGAGGTCGTAGCACACACGTACGTGGCTTGTGACACTGTAGCGGTTGCCGCTGAACATACACAATCGCCTTACACCTGCCGAGGACGCAACCACGGAGCGATCGCTGTGCCGGGCTCGCCCAGACCACCCGGAGACGCTCAGTCTCGCCTTTCCCGGGCATGCCCGGACTCGCCTTTCCCGGGCTCGCCCGGCCCGTCCGGCGACACCCAGCCTCGCCGTTCCCGGGCATGTCCAGGCACGCCCGGCCCATCCGGTGACACCCAGTCTCGCCGTTCCCGGGCATGTCCAGACTCGCCCAGGTCTCCCGGACACGCCCAGTCGCGCCTTTTAAGGGCAAACGACGGCCTTTTAAGGGCATGAGATATTCGAGTGCTTGTATATAATGCTGCCCGATAAATGGGCTTTTCAGAGTACCCGAGTTGATTTCATCCAATAAAGAAACTCGGACGAATTCCAGCTTTTTGTCGCGTCCATTCTTTCGATTCGGGTTGGAGCACAGCTCCTTCATTGGTGACCTACCGACATGGACAGTGGACACGGCAGTTGCCCTCAAACTGCCTACCTTCTGGGAGGCTCACGCGGCGGTTTGGTTCGCCCAGGCGGACTCCCAGTTCGCCCTGCGAGGCATCACCGACGACAACACCCGCTTCCATCATGTGGTAGCAGCACTCGGCTCAGCCACCGCGGCCCGCGCCCTCAGCCTCCTCCAGCACCCGCCAGCCGCTGACAAGTATGGCGCGATCAAGAAGCTCCTCCTCGACGGTTTCGCCCTCTCATCGGCGGAACGCGCACGGCGCCTGCTCGACCTGCCCGAGCTCGGCGACACGCGCCCGTCCGAGCGAATGGATTACATGCTCTCGTTGCTCGGGGAGCACGCCCCGGATTTTCTTCTTCAAGAGCTGTTCCTCCGTCAGCTGCCTAGCCAGGTACGCCTCGCCCTGGCAAGCACGCAGATCACGGATCCCTGCGCCCTCGCCAGGGAAGCCGACAAGATCTCCTCGGCAGGCCAACGCATCGGGGCAGCGACCTGGAGCCCGCCGCCGTCCGAAGCAACACCCATGGCGCCCGAGCACCCGGCACGGGCGGCGGCCGAACTGCCGGCGCAATTGGCGGCCGCTACGCCGCGCCGACCGCCTCCAACACGACGACCGGGGCCTACACCTGACCAGGCGTGGTGTTACTACCATGCCAGGTTCGGACAAAAGGCCCGGACATGCCGACCCCCGTGCACTTTCGGCAAGTCGGGAAACGGCCGGGCCGGCATTCGTTACCAGCCATGAGCGCCGGCCACACGGGCAACTTACTTTTTATCAGGGACAAAGCGTCCGGACGGCGCTTCCTGTGTGACACCGGCGCCCAACTGAGCGTCATACCCGCCTCCGATCAGGACAGGCAGTCCGCGGTTTGCGGCCCCTCCTTGGTGGCGGCCAAAGGATCGGCCATCCGCACCTTCGGCCCGCGCAACGTCACCCTCTGCTTCGGCAGCCAGCGCTTTCATTGGACTTTTGTGACCGCAAGCGTGCCCATGGTTCTGCTGGGCGCCGACTTCCTCTGCGCACACGGGTTGCTGGTTGACGTCAAACGGCGTCGCCTCGTCAACGCCGAGACCTTGAGCTCCCTGGCATGCACGTTGAGCAGCTCCACGCCGACCGAGCTAGCATGCGCCCTCCCGGCGGCGAACGAGTTTGCTCGCCTGCTCGCGGAGTTCCCGGCCCTCACGCGGCCGACGTTTTCGGCCGTCGCGGTACGACATGGTATCGAGCACCACATAGCAACTACGGGCCCGCCGGTCTACGCCAGAGCCCGCCGCCTCGACCCAGCCAAGCTCGCCGTGGCCAAAGCCGAGTTCGACGCTTTGGAACACCTCGGCATCGTGCGGCGCTCCGATACCGCATGGGCTTCGCCACTACACATCGTACCGAAGCCGGGGGGCGGCTGGCGCCCATGTGGCGACTACCACCGCCTTAACGATTATACCACCCCCGACAGGTATCCGATCCCGCACATTGAAGACTTCTCCGCCCGTTTGGCAGGACGGGTCATTTTTTCGAAGATCGATTTGATACGGGGATACCACCAGGTACCTGTCAGGCCGGCCGACGTCCCAAAAACGGCCGTCATCATGCCGTTCGGCTTATTCGAATTCCTTCGATGCCATTTGGCCTCAAGAACGCGGCTCAGGCGTTCCAGCGCTTGATGGACGGCGTGCTGCGCGACCTGCCGTTCCTCTTCGTCTACCTGGACGACATCCTCGTCGCCAGCGCGTCCCGGGCCGAGCACCTCCTCCACCTCCGAACACTGTTCGGGCGCCTCAGCGAGCACGGCCTAATCGTCAACCCGGCCAAATGCCACTTCGGCATGACGGCCGTTTATTTTTTGGGCCACCACATCACCAAGAACGGGGCCGTGCCGCTGCCTACCAAGGTCAAGGCCATCACCGCGTTTCCGCGTCCCCGCTCCATCAAGGCCCTGCAGGAGTTCCTCGGAATGGTGAATTTCTATCACCGCTTCGTGCCCTGCGCTGCTCAGCTCATGCGGCCCCTCTACGAAGCCCTCCGGGGCAAGCCGGCCAAACACGACGTCGTCTGGTCCACAGCCATGGACGCGGCATTTACAAGCTCAAAGCGGGCCCTCGCCGACGCAACACTGCTCGCTCACCCGGTGCTCAACGCTCCCATCGCCCTCACCACGGATGCCTCCGACTACGCGGTGGGCGCCGTACATGAGCAATGGGTGAACGGGGTTTGGCAGCCACTCGCTTTTTCAGCCGGCAACTCCGGCCGAACGAGCTCAAATATAGCACGTTTGACCGCGAGCTCCTCGGTCTACACCTGGCCGTTTGCCATTTCCGCCACCTCGTGGAGGGCCGACCCTTCACAGCTTTCGTCGACCACAAGCCGTTGGTTTACGCAATGGCCAAAGTCACGGAGCCGTGGTCGGCCCGCCAGCAGCGCCACCTCTCCGCTGTGTCGGAGTTTACCACGGACATCCGGCACGTCGCCGGCAAAGACAACGCCGTGGCCGACTGTCTCTCTCGGGCCAGCGCGAATGCGGTCCACCTCGGCGTGGACTTCGCGCTTATGGCGGCTGACCAGACCACCGACACCACGGTGCAAGCCCTCCGGGCAGCGGACACGGGCCTCCGCCTGGCCGACGTCCCCTTCGCGGACACTGTCCTGCTCTGCGACGTCTCCCAAGGCCAGCCTCGCCCCACCGTGCCCGTTACCTGGCAACGCCGCATCTTCGCCTCCCTCCACGGCCTTTCCCACCCGGGCCGGAAAGCTTCCCAGAAGCTGGTGTCGGCGCGATTCGTCTGGCACGGCCTTCGACGGGATGTCCGCGATTGGACCAGCACCTGCACGGCCTGCCAACAGGCCAAGGTCCACCGACACACCCAGGCCCCTCTGGCACCTTTCACCGTGCCCGAAGGGCGTTTCGACCACGTCAACGTGGACCTGGTGGGCCCCCTCCCCCCATCACGGGGTTTCACACACCTGCTCACCATGGTGGACAGGACCACCAGGTGGCCGGAGGCCGTTCCCCTCATCTCCACCACCACCGCCGACGTGGCGCAGGCTTTCATCGCCACCTGGGTCGCCCGTTTCGGTGCACCGGTGGACATCTCTTCGGACCGCGGGCCGCAGTTCACCTCCGAGCTGTGGGGCGCGGTCGCCCGCAACCTGGGGGTCAGGCTCCACCGTACCACGGCCTACCACCCCCAAGCCAATGGGTTGTGCGAGCGGTTCCACCGTTCCATGAAGGCCGCGCTCATGGCCGGCCTTCAGGACGGCGGCTGGACCGACCGGCTACCGTGGGTCATTTTGGGCCTCCGCACGGCCCCCAAGGAGGACCTCCGGGCGTCCACCGCCGAGCTGGTCTACGGAGACGCTACGCGTCCCGGGCGAATTCGTGCCCGACGCCACCAGTCCCTGGTCCGCAGCTCGCCAGCGCTCGGACCTCCAGGAGACTGCCCGACGGTTTGTCCCCGTGCCAACGTCCCACCACGGTGACCGCCAGGCCTACGTCCCCCCAGCACTTCGCACAGCGGAGTACGTTTTTGTGCGTCATGACGCACACCGGGCGCCACTCAGGCCACCGTACGACGGACCCTTCCGGGTCCTGCGACGGGACGACAAGTCCTTCGTCATCGACGTCGGCGGCAGGTCGGACCGGATTTCGGTGGACCGCCTCAAGCCGGCGCACGTGGACATCGACCAACCACCTCGGTTGGCCCTTCCTCCGCGGCGAGGCCACCCCCCGTCCACGGTGCCTCCCGCTCGACCACCCACCCCCACACCGGACCCCCCCCCCACGACCCTCCAAGGGTCGCTTCGGCCGGGTCATCAGGACCCCCCTTAAATTGACCCTGCCGGTGCAAGTCGATTCTGGGGGGGCGTGTGTAGTGGTTGCCGCTGAACATACACAATCGCCTTACACCTGCCGAGGAGCAACCACGGAGCGATCGCTGTGCCGGGCTCGCCCAGACCGCCCGGAGACGCTCAGTCTCGCCTTTCCCGGACTCGCCTTTCCCGGGCTCGCCCGGCCCGTCCGGCGACACCTAGTCTCGCCGTTCCCGGGCATGCCCAGGCACGCCCGGCCCGTCCGGCGACACCCAGTCGCGCCGTTCCCGGGCATGTCCAGACTCGCCCAGGTCTCCCGGACACGCCCAGTCGCGCCTTTTAAGGGCAAATGCTCCGGCATGAGATATTCGAGTGCTTGTTTATAATGCTGCCCGATAAACGGGCTTTTCAGAGTACCCGAGTTGATTTGATCCAATAAAGAAACGCGGACGAATTCCAGCTTTTTGTCACGTCCATTCTTTCGATTCGAGTTGGAGCACAGCTCCTTCAACACTTTACTATTACCTCGACTGAATTTTCATGTTCTGAAGAATTGTCATGTGGTGCTTCTTCACGAGAAACTCCTTCCAGGGATGCAAGTTGAGATAGTTGCATGTCAAATCCACAATTCTCTGGATTTTTGAAGCCTATGTGAGTCACTTTTGTGACCACATGAATCCCAAAATGGTTGAAGTCCTTCCAGAATTGTGTTTACAAGCGTGGCTCGGCATGCTCCGCGCCTCATCACACGTCGTTTCATTCTCAGGGAGTGAGGGATGGCGGAAATGGTGGGCGGGGGTTAGTCGTGATGACAGTGTATTGGTGGTCGTGGGGGGCGGGGGATGGGGTGCATGGTGGTGGGGTGGATGGGGAATGGGGGGGATGGTGGGGGAGGGCGGCCAAATATATTGTGTATAAATAAAAAGGAACTGAACACAAATTTATATTTATTTTAAATTATCAGTTAGAGCTGGAAGAGAAGGTCAATACAAATTTGTCAAAAACAAATGGGGAAGTCGAACTTGCAACCTCACAGAGCAGATGTGCCCCCAATACACCACCTCCCTTAGACTTCCGGCCGAGTTTTTACGACGCATATTTTCTTTTGCCCATATCACGATCTCGATCTCAATTAATCAAGTCAAAGTAACCAAAAAAAAGTAGCGCTGATGAATACAGGTAAGTCATGAATGTGTTTCTTAGGTTAGCTTTAAATATACGGGGTCCGTCAGGGAGGTGTGACGATTTTCAGAAAACTCGTACACAGTTATTTTTAGTCGCATTTCAATTTTTATTTTTTTTGAAGACTACATATATAATGCCATTTAATACACTGTAACAAAGACATTTTAAAAATGTAATTCATGTTTGAATTGGGTGTAACAATGCAAGTGGGGGGTCTAGCGCATGCGTGATGGCTGTTGGTTACTCGTTGTTAGGCGCCATTTCAGTAGCCATGGAGCTGTGGACGATTGAACATCGCGTCTTTGTTGTTGAGACGTTTATTCAAACGGGTAGTTCGGTGGTGCTTACACAGCGCAGATTTCGTACTCACTTCAATGTTGGTCGACGTGGCACCGTTCCGTCTCGAAACACAATATTGAAGTGGGTAAAAAACTTCAGGACAACTGGATCTGTGAGGCCGGGAGCAGCTAGGGGAGGTGATCGAACCGTTAGGACCCCGGAAAACATCGAAAGGGTTCGACAAGCTGTGGAGGCCAGCCCTCCTCGGTCAGCGGTACGGCACGCTCGCGCTCTACGGATGTCAGACAGATCAGTTCGTCGAATTTTGCACTTGGACCTTCATTATCACGCGTACAAAATCATGGTGGTTCAAAAACTGCAGCAGAATGATTTCGTACGGCGGTTTACGTTCGCAGAAAGAATGCTGGAACTGCTGAGGGATGCTGCTGTGCTGAGAAATGCTGGAACTTTTCCGTGCGTCTGCAAGAATGCTTGGACAAGAACGGCCGCCATTTGGATGATGTCATTTTTCAAACATGAATTACATTTTTAAAATGTCTTTGTTACAGTGTATTAGATGGCATTATATATGTAGTCTTTTAAAAAAAAAAAAATTGAAATTCGACTAAAAATAACTGTGTACGAGTTTTCTGAAAATCGTCACACCTCCCTGACGGACCCTGTATAACTAACACATAGAATTGCTAAAGAAAATTTGAAGAAGAAGAAGACATTTTGGTCACAAATATGCATACATAACATACGTTTGCTCCATTACAATAAAAAAAAAGATATCATTGAAATTTGAATACGTCTATTAATTACATACTATTGAAACCAGACTACGTTGATTAATTACCTCCAATTAAAACCAGAGTACGTCTATTAATTACATGCTATTGAAACAGGAGTACCGGTACATCTATTATTATTAATTATATACTGAAGTGCGCCATTGAAACCTGACAAGTACGTTGATTAATTCCGTCCAATTAAAACTAGAGCACGTCTATTAATTACAAGCTATTGAAACAGGAGTACCGGTACATCTATTAATTATATACCATTGAAACCTGACTAAGTACGTTGATTAATTACGTCCAATTAAAACTAGAGTACATCTATTAATTACATGCTATTGAAACACGAGTACCGGTACATCTATTAATTATATACCATTGAAACCTGACTAAGTACCTTGATTAATTACGTCCAATTAAAACTAGAGTACATCTATTAATTACATGCTATTGAAACACGAGTACATCTATTAATTACATACCATTGAACCCTGACTGAGTATGTCTATTAAATACATACTATTGGAATATGAGTACAGTATATCCATTAATTACATGCTATGGAAACCTGAGTACCTACATCTATTAATTACACCGAGTAAGTCTATTAATTACATGCTATTGAAACATGATTACATGGGTCTTCTGCGTCTTTTCGGTCTTCGTGGTATTTTGGGATCTTCTTGGTCTTTGGGGTCTTTTTGGTATTTGTGGTATTTTGGGTCTTCGGGGTCTTTAAGAGTCTCCAGGGTCTTTTGGGTCTTTGGGGCCATTTTGGGTCTTTTGGATTCTCTGAGTCTTTAAGGGTATTTTGGGTCTTTGGGTTTTTTGGATATTTGGGGTTTTTTGGTTCCTCTGGGTCTTTAAGGGTCTTTATGGTATTTTGGTTTTTCAGAGTCTTTAAGGGTCTTTTGGGTCTTTGGGGTGTTTTGGGGCTTCAGGGTCTTCAGTGTCTTTAAGGGTCTTTGGGGCCATTTGGGTCTTTTGGATCCTCTGGTGCCTTAAGGGTATTTTGGGTATTCGGGGTCCTTAAGAGTCTTCGGGGTATTTGCAGTCTTTGCAGTCTTTAAGGGTATTTTGGGTATTTAGGGGTATTGGTGGTCTTAAGGGTCTTGGGGGGGGAGGGAACTCAAAGGGTCGTCAAAGTTCTGAGGGGTCTTAGCATTCTAAGGGGTCAAAAGGTATATTCCAACTGCATGTAATTAAGTGTTCATGGACTGTGTTTTTTGGTGTTATTTTTTTTTGAAGAAGAAGAAAAAGACGTTTAGGTCACAACTATACAAACATACAAACAAACAAACAAAACAAACATAACTATATACGTTTGCTCTACAATAATAAGATATTTAATAGGTTGCTAATCAGACTAAAATACGCAATTTGGTGTCTGTCTATCTGGCCGTGATACATTCAGTTGTTACTTATCCAATGTCAACCAAACTTGACAGGAAGACCAAGGGTCACATGATAGAGGTTATAGCGACTTCATTTCCCCTCTCCCCAAGGGGGTTTTCTGCCTTGGGCAAAATTCACGTTAAAGTGTATATATATGTGTTAAGGTAGCTTATCATGGCGTTTTTCCAAGGCCGCTTCTAATAAGAAAAGTAATAACAACATTTATAATAACTGTACAAGATTAATGTTATTACAAGACAATATTAATACTAACAATATTCCCCCCCCCCCCCCCTCCCTCAAAGGGTTTTCCCTCCTTGGACAAATTCAGTGTTAACATTTATAAATAGCTTATCGTGGGGAACCCGAACAATAATATAAACCACAAACACACAGGATTACCTTTTCTACCAGTTACTACTGCTGTTTAACACTAAACTGAAAGGGAGGAAACTCAGGGTATGTTTAGTCACCAAGCAGCTAGCTAGCGCTTGCCAAGCCAGCTGTTCCTTATCAACGGTTTTGAATGGAGTGCTTTCTTGAATGCTTCAGCCATTTGCCGAGCACTCCACAAGGAACTTGGTAACTGAACACACCCCGATGTTCTTGAGGCCCGAGCCTAGATCTACTGTAATCTATAAACCACAGAGAATAATAACATGACCGTTCCTGCCGCTCTCATACAGAGTGGGAGGAGTAGTGTTTTAAAAGTGGCTTCATCAATGTTCTGCTCTTCATCAGATCATGTCTTTCATCTATCTATAATGCCAGTAATCTCTGTGTGTCTGTCTGTGACCGCTGTTTCTCGACAACCACGGGTCCGATATACTTGAAACTTGCCAGGTATATTGCTGGGGACCCGAGGATGTGCCTTTTCAAGGTTTCATATTAATCGGACAAGTAGTTACCGAGCTATGTCCAAAAAACGATTCAACCAATCAGAGAGCAGCGAGTTATCACGTGTGCCGAACGTGGCGAACAGACTCTGCCTCGGACGGCACATTTGAGAGCGTATTCATTTATTTCACGTTGGCAAACTATGTTGCCGCTATGTTGGCGTTAAACTATGTTTTAAAACTAATTAAAACTAATTTGCGATTCTTTCGCTTTCCTGCGCGTTTGTGCACGCTATGGCGATTTCTTTACCAAACTCCGCAAGCCGTTCGCTTTGGACCAAACCATTTCATGTAAATAGAGGGGGGGGATTGTCACCGTACTCGCAAGCCGTTCGCTTTGGACCAAACCATTTCATGTAAATAGAGGGGGGGGGGGGGGGGGGATTGTCACCGTACTCGCAAGCCGTTCGCTTTGGACCAAACCATTTCATGTAAATAGAGGGGGGGGATTGTCACCGTACTCGCAAGCCGTTCGCTTTGGCTTTGCGAATGGACCAAACCATTTCATGTAAATAGAGGGGGGGGATATAATTTTAGATATATATATAGTACGGTCACGCGGGCCGCACCAAGGAACGGGCACCCACGTACGGGCACGTCCTAGTCTATCTATAATGCCAGTAATCTCTGTGTGTCTGTCTGTGACCGCTGTTTCTCGACAACCACGGGTCCGATATACTTGAAACTTGCCAGGTATATTGCTGGGGACCCGAGGATGTGCCTTTTCAAGGTTTCATATTAATCGGACAAGTAGTTAGCGAGCTATGTCCAAAAAACGATTCAACCAATCAGAGAGCAGCGAGCTATCACGTGTGCCGAACGTGGCGAACAGACTCTGCCTCGGACGGCACATTTGAGAGCGTATTCATTTATTTCACGTTGGCAAACTATGTTGGCGTTAAACTATGTTTTAAAACTAATTAAAACTAATTTGCGATTCTTTCGCTTTCCTGCGCGTTTGTGCACGCTATGGCGATTTCTTTACCAAACTCCGCAAGCCGTTCGCTTTGGACCAAACCATTTCATGTAAATAGAGGGGGGGGGGGGATTGTCACCGTACTCGCAAGCCGTTCGCTTTGGACCAAACCATTTCATGTAAATAGAGGGGGGGGATTGTCACCGTACTCGCAAGCCGTTCGCTTTGGACCAAACCATTTCATGTAAATAGAGGGGGGGGATTGTCACCATACTCGCAAGCCGTTCGCTTTGGCTTTGCGAATGGACCAAACCATTTCATGTAAATAGAGGGGGGGGATATAATTTTAGATATATATATAGTACGGGCATGCCCTAGTTGATAATAATCAGCTTATGACCAGCTTTAGATATAAACAGCACAAGGTCAGAAGATTGAGCTGTAAGGAAATCAATTAAGCTCTGGATAGAAGGAAGAAAGTTGAGAGAACATCATAAAAAGACATGAATTGAAAATGCCAAGAAAGATATGGAATGTTTGGATTTACAGGAAACTGACAAGATGGATAAGATCTATATGGAGGAATGCAATCATTCCATCAACCCCATGATAAAATGAGGGAATGGGTGTAAAACGTTTGTTGTTACCCTCGCCAGAGGAGATGGTATTGCATTTGAGTCTGTCTGTTTGTTTGTTTGTCCGCACAGAATAAATATGATTTTCTCTGAAACCATTGGTCCGATTGACAGGAAATTTCCACCATCCTGGTTATATATATATATATTTATGATAATTATGACGTCATGTCACGTGGTAAGGGCGCCATCTTGGAAAAACTGAAAAACTTTGCACCTCTATATCTCCGAAAGCACTGCATAGAAAAAATGGAGACGTGGCTCATTGTAAAGAGCTCATTGTAAAGAAAAGGAATAACATATGTTAAAGATGATGTCATGGGTGCCTCCATTATGATGTCATGATTTGACAAGTACAAAACTTCATCTGATCAAGATGAAATTTATTGAGCGTCATCTAGGAATAAATTGGTGGAGAAAAAAAAATTTGATGACATCATCAGTCACGTGGTTCGGCCGCCATATTTGTTTGAACACAAAAGCCTTAAAACCCACTAAAACACCTCCTGGCGAGGGTCTGCAATCGCTGATTGCTCTTTCTTGTTGTTATTGTATATACATTGTGAAAGAGGAAATTTCTCATCTCCGCCTAACAACAGTTGAAGACCTCAAAACAGCTGTCCGGGGCTGCTTTTATGACCTCCAACCCTCAACATGGAAGATGTAGAGAAGAACATGGAGAAAAATTCAAATTTGTGCGGAGAATGGACGTGAGCATACAGATAAATTCTAACTAAATTATAACTGCGTGCATAGGGACTTTGTGGCCACTCTGTACAGCGACGATGACGACCAGGTGCTGTTCAGGCATTTATACATATTCAAATGGAAAATACTTCTCCTGTTTGTGCTGGAACTTGTGCCATCTATATCATTCCTGCAGTGAGTCTAGTAGGTAGGAATGGTTTATGCTGAACCTGAGGAGGAAGTACCTAAACATCTCCTTTTGTCCTTTGGTAGAATTATTGCAGGTTAGTTTCATAATCTTTATCATGCTCCACAATATCACCAGCTTACTCCCTCCACATCCCACCCCTTTTCCAAATGTATCCACCGTACACTAACTGGTGTCCCACTGACTATGACGTCCACTCCACTCCCACCCCTTGTTTGTGTTGTCCGACCCCTCAACACATGTTGCCATACACTCAGGGAGGGCGGGGTGCGAGGTGGGCGGTGGGAGCTAGAGTAAGAGAGAGAGAGAGAGGATGGCGAGCGAGGAAGGGAGAGCAAGAAAGGTGGAGGAGCAAGGAAAGGGGAGGAGTGAGGGAGAGCAGGGGAGAGGGAGGAAGGGAAGGAAGGGAAGACCAATAAAGGGGGGAGCAAAGGGGAGGAAGGAGAGTGAGGAAGGTGGAGAGAGAAGGGGTGGGGGGAATAGCAAAGGGGGAAACGTGAAGGGGGAGAGCGATGCCTCACCACATGGCACTATACACTCTGGGAGGGAGTGGGTGCGAGGAGGAGGGGTGGGAGCGAGAAAAAAGAGAGAGAAGAGGGGGTGAATAAGGAGGGGAGGGGAGTGAGTAAGGGAAGGGGAGGGAGAATGACACCTAAACAATTGAGTGGAAATTATCCAAAGAGTAAATTAATTAAAGTATTGCTCTGATATTTTTTTCAATTCTCTCCCGAACTCATATTTCACTTGTCCCGTTGCTTTACTCATACTAATCCTCCCGTTATGTTAATCGGTCTTTTAATTACCTCCGCCACCAAAGGTGGATGGAGGTTATGTTTTCACCCCTGTCTGTTTGTTTGTTTGTTTGTTTGTGAACAAGATATCTCAAAAAGTTGTGGACGGATTCGGACGAAATTTGGCAGAGAGTAATTGACAGCATATTTGATAAAGATCAAATTATTAGATTTTGGTGAAGATCCGGATTCGGATCCGGCTACTAGAATTTTTGAAGTGATTCTTCACCATTGAGTGATTGGGCTAAAACCAACATATAGCAGGATATCTCAAAAAGTTATGGATGGATTTGGACGAAACTTGGTGGAGAGGTTGTGTGTGTGACAAGGAAGAATCGGTTCAATTTTGGTGAAGATCCGGATCCAGTTAGTATAATTTTTAAAGTGATTCTTCACCATGGTGAGATAGGCCAAAAAACGATACATATCTCAAAAAGTTGTGGACGGATGATTTTGATTAAATGTGATTCTGTATTGTGATTTTCTGGTTCAATCTTTAATTACCTCTGCCATCTGAGATAGGTGCAGGTTATGTTTTCAGCCCTGTCGGTTTGTTTGTCTATAATAATAATAATAATAATAATAATAATAATAATAAAGGAGTCTTATATAGCCCCATCAAGCAGAGTAAACGACCCTCATGGCGCTTTACATTATCATGTGAACGCACACACACCGCACACACATACACAAACATACACACACACACACAGACACACCTTCACTCTTGCCCTATTCCTCTCCCTCCCCATTCAAAACCCACAGATGTGTACTCCACCTCCTCTTCCCCTCCCTCCCCCGCACATGTACACAGACATACTCTCGATCTCCGTCCCACCTCAAACCAAAGGGAAAACAGGACTTAGACTTTGAAAGACTTGTGAAACAGGTAGGTTTTGAGGGAGGTTTTAAAGGCAGGAAGAGAGTCAACATGTCGAACAGAGGAAGGCAAGTCATTCCAGACAGGATATCTCATTATCTCATCTATGTGCTATGATATCTATGTATCTATGTGATATGATATCTATGTGCAGGATATCTCAAAAGTTGTAGATGGATTCAAATTAAATTTGGTGGGCAGGTTGGGTGTGTGACAAGGACGAATCGATTTGATTTTGGTGAAGATGCGAATCCGGATCCAGATACGAGAATATTTTAATTTTAAACGTGATTCACCATTGAGGGATGGGGCCAAAATCGATGCATAGCACAATATTTCAAAACGTTGTGGAAGGATTATGAGAAAACGTTGTGGATGAGTTGGTTACGTGAAAAGAACAAGCAGATTAGATTTTGTTTCAGGTCCGAATCCAGATCCGGCCTATTAGTGGGATACAAAACGTAAACTGTTCAGCCTGGTGGAGGTTTGCGCGCTACCGAGTGCCGATCTAGTTATAACAGCAATTTTACAGAGAAGTGTTACATGAAATACCACTAAACTCCACATTTACCACTTACCAGTTGTTATTGATGAGTCTTTCTTCAACGTCGACCCGATTATTGTGAATGCCAGGTTAGCTCTGATATTTCATGCATGATGTAATCCCCAACTTCCACCTCGGGTTCATACATGTACGGTCTGACAGCACCTCCTACATCATGATTTGAGTATCGTTGTAATCTGAGGATTCTTATTCAGAAAAAATATTCATCAAATTCACTTTATGATGAGTGTGAAGCGAGTTTTGTGGCCATCGTACTTGTGATGACGTCACACAGATGACGCAACAACCATGGAGGTTTCCTGGAATTTTTAGGGGCGGTACCAGCCAGGTAGGTTTTTTTTTTAACCTTGACATCTCAAAAAATTATTCGAATTAAAAAGCATGTTCAGTTCTTTGTTTGTTCCTTCCAAATCAACATCGTTGACATCAAAAAAATTTTTTTAAATCTCTGATTCTGTGGACCTCAAATCAACCTAAGTATCCCAATTTAATCTTCATGTGAGGGAGTTAACCAACATACTAAAAAAATAACATAATGTTCCAATATATTTTCAACAGATATTAGCAGGGTCATGACATCTGCAACCTAAACTTAGATGGAAGAGGTGGCTTTATATCTCCACCTTAAAAGTGGGAGAATAATGTATATAATATATAGTATTCAATCACATTGTTTGTTACAATATTCATTATTCAATGGATGGTTCTCCTTAAAAGTGATACTACAAAGCAGCTCAATATCAGCATAACCAGTAAATAGAAAAGCAAACAAAATTAGTTTGAGGGAAAAGGTTTTAGTGACAATGTCAACGAGAAAACACATGTCAAAAATTGCACTTATAGGTATAAAGGTGCGGGTGCAGGGGGTTATAAAGGTAAAGGGTGGGAGGTTGGGGGAAGAGAAAGGGATGGAGGTGGAAGAAATGCAGGGATCCAAAAGAGGAAGCTTACCAATGAGCAAAGCTTGTTTATCCGAGCAGAAGCCTTGAGAACCAGTATGCACCGATGCTTCTCTGTTTGAGTTGAACGTGGTTGTTGAGCCATCCGCCTGCCAAAGTTAGTTTCATAAAGAGGTGTCAGAAGCCAAGAGGACACATTATTTGTACACCAGGGATACGATACTCAATAAATATAATAAAGCAAGAATCTTGCAATTTAAGTCTCAAACTGATGTTTTCCATCTTGAGACAACGGAATCAAACTTTCAGTGTAATTGGCATCCCACGACAATAGGCTGAGATTCAAGGTATGCATCCTCAGGGTATGCAGCTTCAAGGAGCTTCTTGCTCAGCACAGGCAGGTTGATAGATGTGACGGTATCGCATCACGACGTCACTACATCGGTGGTCATATTTATTGCCTGGCTTGGGTCACCCACTGCACAGACGAGCTACGCAGCTGCTTCTTGATAAAACTATTTAGGAGTCTTGCTCTCCTGCGGTCACCTCTGCCTAACTGCCACTCCAGGTCATACATGTTCACCAAGAAACCCTTTCCTCGAATCCTACCGAAGTATAAGCTTAACAGTGTCCCCCATCCCCCCCCCCCCCCCCCTCCACCCTCCTTTCTCGAATGCGGAACTGTCTTCCTGGGTCTGTTTTATAGAGTTCTTTCCTCCAGGCTTCCAAACTGACTACCCACCACCACCCCAGGGTCTCGCCCATTTCTATTTCTGAATCATAATACACCTGTTGAGATCCTGTTCTCTCTTCGCCTTATATCCCCCCACCGCTTGTGTTGGAGATTTTATTCATACACCCCTTTTCTACTTACCTCCTACCCACATTGTGTGTCTGTTGACTGTTTCCACCTATCCTGTTCTTTCATGAATCTCGCCAACTCTATTCTTAAAAGACAACACACAACAATATACTTGCATGTTGTGCTTGTGATTTTTCTATTTACCCACCTGTACATCAGAGTTAGTTTGTGGTGCAGCCAACTGTATGACCCTGAGAGCTGCTTGTGCCTGTCTACGTTCCGCACACATATGTGCCAGCTCAGCTTCACGCTCACACAGCTCTTCCTTCACTCGGCACAATTGCTGAAGAATGAAAATGAAAGTCAATCTGACACCCACAATGCTACGGATGTTAAAAATCTGTATAAATCACATCTCCACATCGATTTTTAATACGAGGACAGACCTTACAAGACACAACACATCAAATTAACTTGAAAAAAACCCGCAAATTAGTGATTTAACAAAAACAAAAATACTTTATGTTATAACTCTAAGGTCGAAGTGATTCATTCAAAACAAACATTGTTTTAAGTGATAATAATGGCATCTACACGTTAAAAAATGATAGCACAACAAAACGGAATGAACTGAATTTTAAAAAGAATGCGGGACAGAACAAACTAGAAACTGTTATGTGATGTCGAGAAAATCCATTTGCCGGGAAGTCGAGGACAGCATTGCAATAAATATTACTTGCATAAAGTTGATACTTGTTATATACACTACTATTGGAAAACATGCTGTATACTTATCAAGAGTGTAATTCTGGTTTTAAAAGATTGTTTTTAGAAAGAATGAAACAAAATGAGGCATTCCTTTTGGGTTAACTGAAGCATTGATCATTTTTACCTGAGAATCGAACTAGCCCCAACAAGGCAGGTACCTCGTGAGGCTTGCCGATTCCGATGACCCAGAAACCACAGGTTATAATCACATATCCTAAACCAATTTATTTTTAGCACTCATTTATTTGTTCAAATGTTTGTTCTTGATCATATCTTAGCAGTGGTCTCATAAAGCTAAACAATTTTGGTGGGAGTTGCTTTTTAGTCGTATCCACAAATCTCCATGTAAATTTCCCATTTCATTCCTTTTGTTCCAAATAAAAGCCATCTCAGCTCCCAAAAACTTGAGAAACAGTCTTGCAGCACTCAAGAAAATACACTTAATTTACATTGATCCTATAATATATAGCAATGCTTTTTATTTTTTTGTGTGCAGAATCGAGGCTCGTGTAAGAGCTAACACAATGAACATGAAAACATGCACAGACATAAAACATGCAATGAAGGGAGCGGGAGACAAGAGGGGGAGGGCGGGAAGCACACAAGCACAACAACAAAAGAGAACAGGGACGTCAGTAGATCTGTGGAAGGGGGAGGGCTGGGGAGGGAGGGAGGGGTACAAATGCAAAACAGATAAAGCAAATGAACACTTCAAGGCATTTCAGGAAAGGAATTGAAAGAGGCGGATTTGGGGTGTTTTAACGGGGTTAGAAAATATCAAGGTTTTGCATAGGGAAAGAAAGATGGTGGTGAACAGCTGTTTTAAAGACCTGGAGGGAGGAGTGGGATTGAAGAGAGTGTGCAAGTTTGTTCCAGAGGCAGGAGAAAAGAGGAATGAAGGAGTGAAGGTGAGCAGAGAGTCTTGATTTTGGCAGTTTCACCAGAAGGGGGTTGCTGGCAGATCTTGTGGGACCTGTAGGAATATTTGGGGGACAGAGCACAGACAGGGCAGGGGGAGCAAGGCCGGAGAGGAGTCGGTAGAAGACAGAAAGACCACCTACCTGCCTGTGTTGAGAAAGAGAAAGGCCCTCAGAATCAGCTTCATCGCGGGAGATTCCAATGATACTGAATGCTTTGGTTTCAACCGCGTGAAGCCGAGCTAGGTGTGAGGCAGGAGCACCAGTCCAGAGGGGAGAGCAATATTCCATTGAGCTGCGGATGAAAGCCTTGTATGTGGTGAGGAGCTCAGAAGTGCCCAGAAAGGACTTCACACGACGGAGGATGCCCAGGCGGTGACTATCTTTTGAGGCCAGCTTGGAAATGTGGTTTTCCCAGGAAAGATCATGGCAGATAGTGAGACCCAAAAGCTTGAGTGACAGAACTTCTTCAAGAGGATTGTTCAGAAAGTAGATGGGAGGGTTGTCCAGACGGTCTTTTTGGAAAGACAAAGTGAGAGTGTGAGATTTGTCAGGATTGAAAGACATGTTCCACTTGTTTGACCAGTTTGTGACATTGTCCAGGTCTGCAGAGAGTGAAGAGGCTGCTGCCTGTCGATCTGAGGGTTGAGATATGGAGCGGCAGAGAGTGGAGTCATCACCAAAGAGATAGAGAGGATTTTCCAGAGAGTCAGAGAGATAATGAATGAATGAATGAATGAATGAATGATCGTTTTAAGGCCATGTTTCCCCGCTAGAGCAGGGGTTAGCCTTGCGGGGCCCATGACCTCATGGTTCCCTTTTTGAGGCAATGTTTTTATGGCCGGATGCCCTTCCTGATGCCAACCTTTCGTCGCCTCTTACGATGCGCAGGGATATGGTGTACCTATTCGAAATCGGGGTACACACCGGGATCATTCATCCCAGCAAGCTGGTACTCAATTTGCTGACCTCGGAAGGATGACAGGCAGAGTCAACCCCCCCCTGGCATTAATTCAGCGATCGACCGAGATTCAAACTCAGGATCCGAGGATCCCAGGGCAGCACCCTAACCGCAAAGCCAACTCCAGGCTTGGAGAGATAATTAAGGAAGACCAGAAAGAAAGAAAAACTCACATGAAAGCCCACTTGGAGTTTGCAAAAAAGCACCGAAAAGACTCTCAGACAGTGAGAAACAAGATTATGTGGGCTTGCATGTGTCTTTCACTGAAGAGAGGCTTCCGTCTGGCCACTCTGCCATAAAACCCAGATCGGTGGAGTGTTGCAGCGATGGTTATCCTTCTGGAAGGTTCTCCCATCTCCACACAGGATCTCTGGAGCTCAGCCAGAGTGACCTTTGGGTTGTTGGTCACCTCTTACCAAGAACCTTCTCCCCCGATTGCTCAGTTTGGCCGGGCGGCCAGCTCTAGGAAGAGTCCTGGTTGTTCCAAACTTCTTCCATTTAAGAATTATGGAGGCCACTGTGCTCTTGGGAACCTTCAGTGCAGCAGAATTTTTTTTGTAGGCTTCCCCAGATCTGTGCCTCGACACAATCCTGTCTCTGAGCTCTGCAGGCAGTTCCTTCGACCTCATGGCTTGGTTTTTGCTCTGATATGCATTGTCAGCTGCGACACCTTATATAGACAGGTGTGTGCCTGTCCAAATCACGTCCAATCAATTGAATTTACCACCGGTGGACTCCAATCAAGGTGTAGAAACATCTCAAAGATGATCAAGAGAAATGGGAGGCACCTGAGCTAAATTTCAAGTATCATAGCAAAGGGTCTGAATACTTGTGTAAATGTGATATGTCAGTTTTTTCTTTTTAATAAATTTGCAAAACTTTCTAAAATCCTGTTTTTTCTTTGTCATTATGGGGTAGTGAGTGTAGATTGATGAGGGGAAAAATGAATGTAAACGATTTCAGCATAAGGCTGCAACATAACAAAATGTGAAAAAAGTGAAGGGGTCTGAATACTTTCTGAATTCACTGTATATACATGTATATATTGTTGAGGTTTTGAGAATTGTACATGTAACATCATGAAAGGTTAAAGGTTTGCCCCCCATAGTTAGTCCAAAAGCAACACGTAGGCCCATTAGAATTAGTTATGTCATAGTATGTGTAAGAGTAGGCCATTTAACTAGTAACATCTGCGTTGTGTAAAGAAATAATAAGCTTAGGTCCTTTCATTTTGCGGCCACCCTCCAATTTCTATCTTTGGGCGAACTCGATCCCGCGCTCCATTTGGCATCCCTCAAGTTTGTTACGCTTTGGGCTACCTGCAGCAGTTTGTTACGCTTTGGCTGCCAGCAGCATTAGCTGCCTTTTGCTCGCTCAAACTAGTCGGGTAACCATGAGGTAGGCCTGAAAAGGGGGAGGAGCGCGAGGGTCAAGGTGTGGCCGCATCAAGCAGCACGTCAGAAGGCGATGATGCTAAGGGCAACAGCCAACCAGAGCTCGGTGGGCATGGCTTGATAGGGCGTGGCAAGAAACGTCTGGTGAGTTCCAGAGGGTTCCAAGGGCGTGGTAATAAAACCCTTCGAGCGAGGCCCCCACCTCAGTTATGAGAAGGGAGAGGCGCTCATGAGTTCGCAGAGGAGATGAGATGAGAAAGGGATGCGCGGTGTTGAAGGACTTGATGAGGACGGGAGCCAAGCGCTGGTATCAAGAGGACTGGCTGGAAAAGGACACGGAGTTGAGAAGGGAGAAGCGCATTGCTCGCGTTTATTGAACCAGTACGAACTATTCGCTTATTACGTACGTGGCTGAGCCGCGAGTGTAACCGCCAAAGCCAGCCTACCGTCTGCCCTATAATTACCCCCTACGCGCCAAACGACATGCGGAGGGCTCCTGGCCGCTGCCGTCTGTTTCATCTGCTTCGCGGTGCGAGTTGGGGACCGGAGAACGAGCTGCCTGGACGCCATCCCTGGACCATCGACCTGTTCGTCTGCAACCCCGTGTGAGTGTGTCTGAGAGTGAACGGGCCCATTTGTCTTGGGATAAGTTGAGACTGCTTAAGGACTGCACTGTGTATTCTTCTTCTTTTATTGTACAAAGTGTAAATAAATTCTTATTCCTTTCTTCCCTCTCCCTTCGACCGTTTCCGTGATTTCTCCATTGGGTAAGCGTGGCACGATTAAGAACCGCGCGGATCGGGATCTAGTCCTTGATAACGGCTCAGGTCACGGGTCGCTACCGCTCGGCGTTTCCACTAACACCCGTGATTCGGGCGGGGCTTATTTCCTCGTTTCCGGTCAGCGTTAGTACTTAGGTAATAGCGAATTCATAGTCCTAAAACCCGATTTAACGCTGCGCGGGAAGGACGTCATAGGTCCCGGGTCCCGTCGGCTAGTAAAAGACAAGGGGACTAACCCCCCCCCTTGGTAAGGGGAAAGGCCGGCGCTGAGATCCGCAACAATATATACAGTCATGTGAAAAGGTAAGTACACCCCATGTAAAGTTTTGACTTTTTCAACATATTTCAACATACAGCTATTTGATCTTCATTTCAACAATATTGATAGATAAAGGTGATACAATATAACAAAATATCATGAAACATTTACATTTTGTAGTCCATTGTATAATTAAAATAAACATAAATGCAAATTTCGCATGTGGAAAAAGTAAGTACACCCCTATATTTATCACTACTTCAAATACCGAAAATTAGAATCAGGTGCACCAGCTCAGGAGCAAATGATTAGAACATCGTTAGAGAGGATCTTGGAGGAACCTGTCTTATTTAAACCTGACATTTAGTTTGGTTTGCTCTTTGTTGTTGAAGTGTGCGGCGTCACCATGCCAAGATCAAAAAGCTCTCTGAGGCCTTCAGAAAGACGGTTATAGATGCCTACGAGTCTGGGAAGGGATTTAAAAAGATCTCCAAACAATTTGAAATCAATCATTCGACTGTCCGGAAGATCATCTACAAGTGGAGAAGATTCCAAACAACTGCCAACTTGTTCAGGCCAGGCCGCCCCAGCAAGTTCAGCCCGAGAGCAGACCGCAAGATGCTGAAAGAAATCTCTAAGAACCCCAGAATGTCATCACGGGACCTACAGGTAGCTCTTGCCACTGTTGATGTCAAAGTGCACGAGTCTACCATTAGAAAGAGGCTGCACAAATTTGATCTACATGGGAGATGTGCCAGGAGGAAACCTTTGCTGTCCAGAAAGAACATCAGGGCAAGACTAAAGTTTGCCAATGAACACCTAGGCAAAGACCAGCACTTCTGGAACAATGTGCTCTGGACAAATGAGTCAAAGGTAGAGTTATTTCACCACAGTACCAGAAGACATGTTTGGCTAAAACCAAAGACAGCATTTGACCACAAGAACCTGATACCAACTGTAAAGCATGGTGGTGGAAATATTATGGTTTGGGGCAGCTATGCTGCATCAGGGCCTGGGCAGCTCACCATCATATAATCCACTATGAATTCTTCATTGTACCAGAGGGTGCTTGAGGATAATGTGAAGCCATCTGTCGGTAAGTTGAAGCTCAACTGAAGGTGGACCTTGCAACATGACAATGACCCTAAACATACCAGTAAATCCACCAAGGAATGGCTGAAAAGAACGAAATGGAGGGTTCTGGAATGGCCAAGTCAAAGCCCGGATCTAAATCCCATCGAGATGTTGTGGGGGGATTTGAAACGAGCTGTGCATGCAAGAAACCCCTCAAACATCGCACAGCTGAAAGAATTCTGCATGGAGGAGTGGGCAAAAATTTCTCCCAGTCGATGTCAGAGACTGGTAGACAGTCATAAGAAATGCCTACTTGAGATTGTTTCTGCCAAAGGGGGCAATACCACCTATCAGAGCCAAGGGTGTACTTACTTTTTCCACATGCGAAATTTGTATTTATGTTTATTTAAATTATACAATGGACTACAAAATGTAAATGTTTCATGATATTTGTTATATTATATCACCTTTATCTGTCAATATTGTTGAAATGAAGATCAAATAGCTGTATGTTGAAATATGTTGAAAAAGTCAAAACTTTACATGGGTTGTACTTACTTTTTCACGTGACTGTATCTACACATCTGGGCAGTGTCTGTGTTGTCACTTAACGACTCCCTCAAACTTTTGTTTCCGTGGTTGTGAAGTGTTTTTAATAACGTTGTGGTGGTTTTCAATCACGTGGTGGTGAGGTATTTTGAATTATGTGGTGGTGAGGTGTTTTTAAATGACGTGGTGGTGAGGTGTTTTTAAATGAAGTGGTGGTGAGGTGTTTTTAAATCACATGGTGGTGGGGTGTTTTGAATTACGTGGTGGTGAGGTGTTTTGAATTATGTGGTGGTGAGGTATTTATAATTACGTGGTGGTGAGGTGTTTTTAATTATGTGGTGGTGAGGTGTTTTTAATTAAGTGGTGGTGAGGTGTTTTGAATTAGTTGGTGAAGAGGTGTTTTGAATTACGTGGTGGTGAGGTGTTTTGAATTACTTGGTGGTGAGGTGTTTTAAATGACGTGGTGGTGAGGTGTTTTTAATTTAGTGGCTGTGAGGTGTTTTTATTACATGTTTTATTGCTGTGAGGTGTTTTTAATTTGATGGTGGCGAGGTGTTTTTATTACGTGTTTTATGGCTGTGAGGTGCTTTCAATTTCGTGGTGGTAAGGTGTTTTTAATTTCGTGGTGGTGAGGTGTTTTTATAACGTGTTTTATGGCTGTAAGATGTTTTAAATTACTTGGTGGTGAGGTGTTTTGAATTACGTGGTGGTGAGGTGTAATCGTCCCAAACTTCCAGTCTGCACCTACCCCTTCCCTAGGTATGTGCTGAGGGGTTCTTTCTTGAAAAAAATAACATTCAACTTAAATTGGCTATCAAAATGTAATATCACAAACACAACAAATACATTTGTGCAAAATAATTGTTTGTATTATGATTGCTGTAAATCATGACAACACAGCAACTCAGGCACAGTCATTATCCTCAGCTAAAATAAGCCCGTTCCTCAGTGTGCTCGCCTCACCAAGCTCGTATATATTTATACATATTGGCACCCTTACACTTTTTTCAAATAACCCACAATTTCGTCTAAAAATAAGTTGAAATTGACAAAAGTATTTGGTCTCCACAATTCTTTATTTCACTGTTAATATTACAGAACCTTTGTTTTTGATTCAGAACTTAATATATCCTTTTAAATCAGAAAATAAAAAGAAATGGCATTGACAAAATTATTGACACACATGACTTAATATTTGGTAGCACAGCCTTTGGAAAAAATAACTGCAGTCAAGGGCTTCCTATAGCCATAAATGAGCTTACTACACCTCTCTCAACTGGCAGTTTGGCCCACTCTTCTTGTGCAAAATGCTCCAGTTCTCCCAGATTTGAAGGGTGCCTTCTGCCAACTGCTGTTTTCAGATCTCCCCACAGGTGTTCAATGGGATTTAGATCTGGACTCATTGCTGGCCACTTCAGAACAGTCCAGCGTTTTGTCTCGAACCAATCCTGGGTGCTTTTTGAAGTGTGGTTGGGGTCATTGTCCTGCTGCAAGACCCATGACCTTTGACGAAGACCCAGCATTCTGACACTGGGTTGAACATTGCGCTCCAAAATGCCTTGGTAATCTCCTGATTTCATGATGGCATGTACACATTTAAGGCACGCAGTGCCAGAGGCAGCATAGCAACCCCAAAACATCACTGAACCTCCTTCATGTTTGACTGTAGGGAAGGTGTTCTTTTCTTGAAAGGCTTCATTTTGTTTTCTGTAAACATAGAGATGATGTGCTTTTAGAAAAAGCTCTAATTTGGTCTCATCTGTCCACAGTTCATTCACCCAGAAGGTTTGGGCTTGTTTTGGTGTGTTTTGGAAAACACCAGTCGGGCTTTCTTAGCAGTGGGGTCCTCCTGGGTCTCCTACCATATAACCCCCTTTCATCAAGTTGGCGACGGATGGTGTGAGTTGAAACTGTTGAGCCTTGTGTCTGAATGTCAGCTTGAATCTGTTTGGCAGTTGATTGACGTGCTTTCTCCACCATTCAAACAATCCTTCGCTGCAATCCCACGCTGCCTCCCACGTCCAGGGAGGTTGGCTGCAGTGCCATGGACCTTAAACTTCCTGATAACATTGTGTACGGTGGACACAGGAACATCAAGGTCTCTGGAGATGGACTTGTCGCCTTGACATTGTCCATGCTTGGCTACAATCTTGTGTCTGACCTCCTCAGACAATTCTCCGATTTTCTTTCTTTTCTCCATGCTCATTGCGGTACACACAGTGACACAAAACAGCAGAATCACTCCTTTTCTCGATTCAAACTGGTTGAATGAATGATTTCTACATTGCAGGCACCTGCAACTCACCACAGGTGAGTTCAATTCCAAAGTAAAGGAGACTCGCCTGCTTGAAATATAATTATTTTTTAACAACTTCTAAAAGATGCCAATAATATTGTCCGGGCCATTTTAGGATTTCTGCGTGGAATAAGCTCATATTTAGTAATTTTTCAGCTTTTTTTGTTTTGTTCCACTGCAAACCAAAGCAATACATATACAGTCACGTGAAAAAGTAAGTACACCCCATGTAAAGTTTTGACTTTTTCAACATATTTCAACATACAGCTATTTGATCTTCATTTCAACAATATTGATAGATAAAGGTGATATAATATAACATATACCATGAAACATTTACATTTTGTAGTCCATTGTATAACGTAAATAAACATAAATGCAAATTTCGCATGTGGAAAAAGTAAGTACACCCCTACATTTATCACTACTTCAAATACCTAAAATTAGAATCAGGTGCACCAGCTCAGGTGCAAATGATTAGAACATTGTTAGAGAGGATCTTGGAGGAACCTGTCTTATTTAAACCTCAGACATTTAGTTTGGTTTGCTCTTTGTTGTTGAAGTGTGCGGCATCACCATGCCTAGATCAAAAGAGCTCTCTGAGGCCTTCAGAAAGAAGGTTATAGATGCCTACGAGTCTGGGAAGGGATTTAAAAAGATCTCCAAACAATTTGAAATCAATCATTCGACTGTCCGGAAGATCATCTACAAGTGGAGAGGATTCCAAACAACTGCCAACTTGTTCAGGCCAGGCCGCCTCAGCAAATTCAGCCCAAGAGCAGACCGTAAGATGCTGAAATAAGTCTCTAAGAACCCCAGAATGTCATCACAGGACCTACAGGTAGCTCTTGCCACTGTTGATATCAAAGTGCACGAGTCTACCATTAGAAAGAGGCTGCACAAATTTGATCTACATGGGAGGTGTGCCAGGAGGAAACCTTTTCTGTCCAGAAAGAACATTAGGGCAAGAATAAAGTTTGCCAATGAACACCAAGGCAAAGAGCAGCACTTCTGGAACAATGTGCTCTGGACAGATGAGTCAAAGGTGGAGCTATTTGGCCACAGTACCAGAAGACATGTTTGGCGAAAACCAAAGACAGCATTTGACATTTGAGGATAATGTGAGGCCATCTGTCGGAGAAGTTGAAGCTCAACCGAAGGTGGACCTTGTAACATGACAATGACCCTAAACATACCATGAAATCCACCAAGGAATGGCTGAAAAGAAAGAAATGGAGGGTTCTGGAATGGCCAAGTTAAAGCCCGGATCTAAATCCCATCGAGATGTTGTGGGGGGATTTGAAACCAGCTGTGCATGCAAGAAAACCCTCAAACATCGCACAGCTGAAATAATTCTGCATGGAGGAGTGGGCAAAAATTTCTCCCAGTCGATGTCAGAGACTGGTAGACAGTTATAAGAAACGCCTACTTGAGGTTGTTTCTGCCAAAGGGGGCAATACCACCTATTAGAGCCAAGGGTGTGTTGTGAAAATCAAGATTCAACAGCAACCCCAAAGTAGGTTTAATCGTAATTCGTTCTCAACATCATCTAGAGAGAAACCAATAAACATGGTATTAATAATACATACAGGTGAATACAGGTGCGGACAGGCTGTATGACTATAAAAGCTGTGATACATATTGCAGACACGTTACCTTTCTAAGGGAAGCCCAGAGAGCTCTAGAGGTACATCGCTAGGGTTACATCGTGGTGACGGATCTACATCGCCTGTCCGCGCTGATATATATATAGGAACCGAGAAAGGGTCGCGTAGCGGCCATGAGGCGAATAACATCAGTGTCGTAATTTGGATGACGATTTCATTACATTCTCCCCGCGCTTAGATCCAAACTCGGCGGTGAAGAACAGCAGACACATACAGAGGAATACATAGGAATGCAATGAACGAAATACATTGGAAAGATGTCACTGCCGGTCGAACGTCCAAGGGGCCATCAATCCCGATGGCAGGGTTACTGCATTTCAGCCAGTTAGCCCGGTTAGCAATCAATCTCCAGCTATGGTACTTTATGGTACTTTGTATGGTACTTTAATGTTAATGGCGTAGCCCATTGGGCAATGCCGTCAAGAACAGTGCTGGTCCATCTGTATGTATGTATGTATGTAAGTATGTCCCCTCAAACGTATACCAATCAGAACTGAGGATCTGGTCACATGACATGGCGACGTGTTACATCTGGAGGAAGTCCCAGTCAAGAAGATATCGGACCGAGCAAGCAGTGGTCATCCCAGGGAGAAGACGTTGAGCCCGTGGGTAGTAGTAGTCTTCCTGTGGGGTAGTCTGAGTAGATAAGTGTACCTCGTTGAACAGTGAGAAACGGCTCAGTAGCTAGATGGAGAAGGTGTACCTTTGAGATTCGCAACTCATTACATAAGGTGTGCCATGACGAAGAGCGACTGGCCATACGACGCAAAGCAACGCATTACAGGCAGATGTCGGTGTGGCAGATGTGTAAGTCAGTAAACCATAACAGTAAGTAAGAAGACCATTACAGTAGGTCTGCACCCGCCCTGGCTCCCAAGGGTACATACGCAGTACAAGCGCATGTAGCGGCACGCGAATCTTCCGTTGGCAGCGATCGCACGAGTCACGAGCGGCCTCTGAAGGCTGCCTGGACGACCGGCATGGCCGGTTACGACGACGCACAAACGGTCGAAACGCGCCTCTCCAGCGAAGCGCGCATGACCGCCGGGATGCATATGGCAAGCTTGTCCATCTGCACCGCGCGCGGAGGATCGGAGAAGATCGGCAGACCGAGAGAGTCCCGGCTGGACAAACCATGTTGTCCCAGCGTCGTCCCGGATCCATCCAGTTGACGCCATCGTTGCATGGCACGGATCCAGCCGGACCGCGGATGGATCGACCATCCACGGACGCAATGGCACAGAGAAGGCCCGGATGGATTGGCCATCCCGGATGTCCGACCGATCCATCCAGGTAACGCCAACGTGGCATGGCACGGATCCAGCCGGACCGCGGTTGGATCGTCCATCCACGGACGCAATACCGCAGTGCAGCTCATTGAGGCTGCATGGGGAGGGAGAGGTGTACTCTATTTGATTGATTAATTGTATATTTAAGATCAATAAAGATTATCACAAAATACTTTCATAATCAATTGGCGCATCGCATAACTAACCCACAAGGGGCGAGGAGGGAGTCGGGCGAGCAACAAGAACCTCCCGGGTCCCCACAAGAGTCGAGGTGGCCCGATCACAGGGATGGGCCATGTCGAGAAAACAAAAGGTCGCAGGGGCCATGGGTCACGGTGTACCCAGTGAGACCAGCGCGACCTCACGGAAGCGCGGCAGATTAGCAACATGGTCATATCCCTGGGACATACTATCCAAACCGCAAGAATAACGAGGTAGACAAAACAGCTGTTAAAGAGGTGGCTGCAGTGCGCTGCATACCGAAGACAGACGACCTTCACAGTCTGGGTCAGGCTGAGTCACAATCAGACTGGGCCATAGGGAAACGGAATCAGACGAGGCGTCTCGCAGTCTCGAACTGTACGAGGCAAGAGCTCTGTCCGATAACAACGAGCCCAGAGTCAAGGACGAGCACGCAGTACGGTGTCCTCGTTACATGCGCAGGCGACGAGGGAGTCGGGCGCGACGCTCAATGTCACGAGGTCACCGTGTACTCCCACCGCGGTGACCCTGAGGGAGCGCCGCGGTACGTTGTACACGTCGTTACGTAAAGGACAGTTAGTACATAGAAAGGTAACGAATCCCCGATGAGACCGCGGGAAGCACGCCATTACGCAAATGACGCCGCGAAGCTAACGCGTCTAAGATGCTGTAAAGCGTACGCGTGATACAGTCGATGACGTCATCAAGTAGGTCGGGCGTCATGACGAAATGCGGGCGAAATGACGCCGCGAAGCGAACGCGTCTAAGATGCTGTAAAGCGTACGCGTGATACAGTCGATGACGTCATCAAGTAGGTCGGGCGGGTTTGACGGCGAGCTCCAGCCGAACGGCATCCCCAGACGGAGCAAAGCAGCACACCGAAATCCAACGTCTCGCGCGCAGCAGCACCCGAGCGAGCCCGAGATCGGCACACAGCACACGAACCCGGCCGACGGCGAAAGCATCATCTAGGGCGCACCGCGTACGAGGGAAACCGAAAGCCGCGTCTCGGCCCGGTGATCCAGAGCGGGCGAGCCCGCCGAGCCGAGGGGCGAGCACGCCGAGTCGAGATGGCGAGCACGCCCGGCAGCGACAGACCGCACGACCCGAAGCAGCGCCCCGCCTGCCTGGCTGTCGGGTCTAAGGAGCGATCACATACGACGCCCTGAAGTAGCATCGCATATGAGGTGCATCGAGCATGAAGGATGAAGAGGAGGCCTTTCAGTCCGTCAAGCCTGCTCTACACCAACACTACATAAACGCAATATAACGCAATCCAACAGCTTATCGAAGTAAATAATTGGGTGAAACGCGGGGTGTATATAAAAAAAAAAGAATGAAAGCATTCGGTCCACATACATTCCATGCACAGCATTTTTACAATGGTCGCAGGTGGTTAACGCATACGCCGTTTGATCAAGTAAAACAAAGGACGAAGAAGAACGATCACTTATAGAATACACATGGTAGTCAGGTATACGATCAACCATTAGAAGCATATGCCCGTGTGTCGTGAAAGGCTATGAAGGTCCCGCTCGACGTCCATAGAAACTCGTCCGTGCTGCGACGAGTCCTCGCCAGGGCCCAAGCGAGCCTCCATTGAGGCGATCCCCTACTCAGTGGGGCCGGCGAGAGGAATCCAGCGAAGATGCGGCGCGCGCAACGGGCGCGTCGTGCATAGTAGGGATTCCATCCAGCGACGGTGCGGCGCGTGATGCGTGTGTAAGAGGGGATCCGACGAGCAGCGAGGAATCGCCGGCAACGCAGAGAGGGCCGCGATCAGAATCGCCGGCCTCACAGAGTGCCCGCGAGAGGAACCGCATGCAAAGGGGTCCATCCAGTGAAGAGGCGGCGCGCGCAACTGGCGCGTCGTGCATTTGTAGTGATTCCTTCCAGCGACGGTGCGGTGCCACGCGAAGGGTGCCACGTGTAGGAGGTGATCGGAATCAGGATGGGATCGCGGGCCTCCCAGAATAGTAGCACGCGATGGGAGCAGTGCACGTCGATTCGCGTGGAGGAGGTGGTTCCACCGAGTATCGAGTGGTCGGGGTGAGCCGGTCGTGAGAGGCACGGCGTGCTTCCGACGAGCAGCGCGCGTTCGCGCGGAGGAGATGGGCCACAGAGTAGCGAGTGGTCGGAGTGGAGCCGGTCGTGAGAGGCACGGCGTGATTCCGACGAGCAGCGCGCGTTCGCGCGGAGGAGATGGGCCACAGAGTAGCGAGTGGTCGGAGTGGAGCCGGTCGTGAGAGGCACGGCGTGATTCCGACGAGCAGCGCGCGTTCGCGCGGAGGAGATGGGCCACAGAGTAGCGAGTGGTCGGAGTGGAGCCGGTCGTGAGAGAGAGATGTGACTCGGAGTAGATGGGCCACTGAGTAGCGAGTGGTCGGAGTGTGCCGTCCGTGTGGAGGCATAGCCGACATGGGAGACGTCATCACTCGCGTAGGAATCTCAACTCGGGCCGAGGCACGCATATCTAGGATGAATCCCTCGGACGGAGCCGTTAGTGCTTCCGAGCTGCGATCGGACGGGTAGGCCGGCGGCTCCAAGCGGGTCCGTCGTTCCGACGGGGTTTCAACCGCAGGACGTTGCCCAGTAGCATCGTGCTCCAGGCATCGAGCCGGAGTCCGTCACGCCTGCTCTGGCGTTCGGGTCTCATGAGAGCAGGTCGCTTTTTGTCGACGCGGTCCCGCGAAAAGGCTTGCGACGTCCCGTCTTTCGAGGCAGGCCGGCAGCGAGAGTAGTCGGAGCTCCGTTGCTGGAGCTAGCTCGACGGGTCCTCCGCTGGGCATTCTTCTCCGAGGCGAGCAGTGCAGGAGCGATGCGATGTCAGGAGAAGAATTACGATTAAGTGTTGTGAAAATCAAGATTCAACAGCAACCCCAAAGTAGGTTTAATCGTAATTCGTTCTCAACATCATCTAGAGAGAAACCAATAAACATGGTATTAATAATACATACAGGTGAATACAGGTGCGGACAGGCTGTATGACTATAAAAGCTGTGATACATATTGCAGACACGTTACCTTTCTAAGGGAAGCCCAGAGAGCTCTAGAGGTACATCGCTAGGGTTACATCGTGGTGACGGATCTACATCGCCTGTCCGCGCTGATATATATATAGGAACCGAGAAAGGGTCGCGTAGCGGCCATGAGGCGAATAACATCAGTGTCGTAATTTGGATGACGATTTCATTACAGGGTGTACTTACTTTTTCCACATGTGAAATTTGCATTTATGTTTATTTAAATTATACAATGGACTACAAAATGTAGATGTTTCATGATATTTGTTATATTATATCACCTTTATCTATCAATATTGTTGAAATGAAGATCAAATAGCTGTATGTTGAAATATGTTGAAAAAGTCAAAACTTTACATGGGGTGTACTTACTTTTTCACGTGACTGTCTGTATATGTGGATACCAAAATATTTTTTAATTTCAACAATTTTCTGGAATAAATGGTGCATTATTTGAAAAAAGTTCAAGGGTGCCAATATTTTTGGCCACGACTGTATAATCGAGGGATTAGTATATACAGTGCCTATAGAAAATCTACACCCCCCTTTCAAAATTTTCACCTTTTGTTGCCTTATAGCCTGGAATTAAAATGCATTAAATCAGACTTTTCCCACCTTTATTTACACATTGTAACTGTTACATATTTATGTGAATGTATGTGAAGTACCATTCAGGTCTTTGCTTATCCATGTGTAATAGAGTAAGGGTTGTTGTGGTTGGAGGGTCAGGAGCCCTTCTGAAAAAGTGTCCGGAAACGGAAGTGACCGGAAACGGAAGAGAAAAAGACACGAGGAAGAAAAAGCGACGATTATTCTTCTTCCTCGCCCCGCTCCGACGAAAGGTGGGATCGACCTTGCGCTGCGTGGAAAAGCGGCGTTCCGAAGCCCGTCTGGCGAGAGGAATTACCGGGACGTGTACCTGCCCGGTGGAGACGTCAAGTTGACGTGGGGCCGTGCATCGACCCCGCGTCTGGCACCGTTCGCGGCACCGTCTAAACAGACGCGTGCGGGTCGCACCTTGGGGCCTAACGCGCCTTGCAAGCGGCGTGGGGCTTTTGGCTTGCTCTACCATACCCGCTTCGCGTGGCCACGAGGGGCTGCAGCCACGGTGCCTGGTACGATACCTGCCCGGTGGAAAAACGTCCACCCGGGGTTCGTTCAACCGCCCGAGTGCGGCGACGCCGACCAGTATCTTGGTCAGGAGGGGCCCAGAGACATTGTGAGGAGCAGAGACCAAAAGGGGGTCGTGAGTACCGAAGTGAACACACATATATAAGATGGCCATCTTAATCATATAGGGGATTGATTGTGGATTGGGAATTGTTGATGGTGGTTTGCTATTGATTGCTCGGGGAAAATCTCCGTGGTTGTATCATTGAAATTGTATGGTGTCATTACCAGTGAAATATATCCTTGAACATCAGTTTTCTCTTGGGTGGAATTCATATGGATTGCGTGGCGAAAGCGCATATATAATACAACTTTCTGGCGAAGTTCCTCTCACGGTCCGGGGGTCACCGAGACCAGGTATTCACCGAGGGGACCACGTAACAGAATTGGGGGCTCGTCCGGGATCTAAAAGTGTATTTGTATAAAATAATAAAATAATATTTTTATTAATTAAAATTTATTAATTAAGTATTAATTGGAAAATTTTTGGGGAAATTGGGGTAAAGTCTTGGGTGAAGGTTAACAGGTGTTAACGATAGTCACCATGGCGTTTGTGGCACAGAACTTTGCGGTAACACCGAGTGCGGCACAGTTCCGAGCGTTACTAAAGTCGGACCTCTTGAAATTGGCCAAACATTTTAACTTGGAGGTCCGAACTAATTTGAGGAAGGCAGAGTTGCAGGCCACGGTGATACAATCTATGGTGGGATTAGGAACATGGGACGAGTTAGCCTGGGAGTGGCTACCCGAAGAACCAGAAGACGTTGAGCTCCGGAAACTGGAGTTGCAATTACGGAGCCAGGAACGGATTAAAGAAGAAGAAAGGAAAGCAGAAAAGGAAAGAGCAGAAGAAGAAAGGAAAGCAGAAGAGAGGAGAGAAGAGAAACAAGCAGAGGAAAGGAGAGTGGAACGAGAACTCCAGGAAAGGTTAGCAGAAGAAGAAAGGAAAGCAGAAAAGGAAAGAGCAGAAGAAGAAAGGAAAGCAGAAAAGGAAAGAGCAGAAGAAGAAAGGAAAGCAGAAAAGGAAAGAGCAGAAGAAGAAAGGAAAGCAGAAGAGAGGAGAGAAGAGAAACAAGCAGAGGAAAGCAGAGTGGAAAGAGAACTCCAGGAAAGGTTAGAAGGGAGAAAAGCAGAGGAGAGGAGAGCTGCAAGGGACCTCGAAGCAGAGGAGAGAAAAGCGGAAAGGGAATTAAAGGAACGTGACATGGAGCTTCAGCAAGAAATCAAATTCAAGGAGCTGGAGTTAATGAGAGAACGGGGAGAGGCACCACCCTTGCTGACGGGGTCGACACCTAACCAGAAAACCTGGGATGTGGGCAGACATGTGAGGCTGGTTCCACCGTTCAGTGAAAAGGAAGTCGCGAAATTTTTTCCACACTTTGAGAAAGTGGCTCGACAATTAAACTGGCCGGAGGAGGCCTGGACCATACTAGTGCAAAGTGTGCTGGTGGGGAAAGCTCAAGAGATTTATTCGGCGCTACCAATGGACCAATGTGCAGATTATGAGGTACTGAAGAAGCACATCCTCAAGGCCTATGAGTTGGTTCCGGAAGCTTACAGGCAAAAATTCAGGAATGCCAGGAAGAGGGAGAGTGAGACCCATGTGGAGTTTGCCAGAGTGAAAGAAAACATGTTTGATCGGTGGTGTGTCAAAAGGAGTCGGGAAAGACTTCGAAACATTGCGTGACTTGATCCTGGTGGAGGAATTTCAGCAGTGTGTCCACGAGGACATCAAAGTGTACCTGCAGGAAAAGAAAGTACCAAAGTTGTGGGACGCAGCCACCATGGCAGATGATTATGCTTTAACCCACCGAATAGGGGTCCACGAACCTAACTCCTCGCCTAGATCTCCGCAGGGGAGGTGGGGAACAGCAGGTGCGGAGAACGACAATACCTGGCGGCGGCCTCGAGAGGAGTATGGGGACAACGCAGATACCCCACCTGTTCGAAATCAGAGGGATGCGGGTCCAAGACAAACTTATATTTCGGGGGGCCCGAGGCAGACCACGAGTTTTTCCTCCGGGCCTACTTGCGCTTTTTGCAAAAAACCTGGACACTTGATGTCCAGTTGTTACCGCATGAAAAGGGAAGACCCAGAGCGGAGTCCGACTATTACGACTCCAAATGCAATGGCCATTGTGAGAAATCGCCATCAAAAGGGTTACCAACCATTTATTTCAGAGGGGTTTGTGTCACTGGATGGAGCCTCGACTAACCGGAGACCGGTTAGGATATTGAGGGACACAGGAGCACATCAATCTTTAATGCTTGAAGGCATTTTGCCATGGTCCGAGGAGACGGCAACGGGGGATAGTGTTCGTTTACAGGGGATCGGGGGCGGTGTTAGTGCTCCACTTCATGTCATCCATCTGGAGTCCGATTTGGTGTCAGGACCGGTCACCGTCGGTTTACAAGCCACGCTTCCTGTAGAGGGTGTATCTGTGGTTATCGGGAATGATTTGGCCGGGGGTCAAGTTTATGGTAACCTGAGGGTTGGTAAAGAGCCCAGCAGGGAAAATAACACCACACCAGCTCGGGAGGGCGACAAAAGTACCAAGTTATTTGTAGGGGGACTGAACTTCAAAACAGAGGAAGAAGTTCTGACCTCTGTCTTCAACAGATATGGGCCGCTGGTGGAAGTGCGGTTGGTAAGAGACAGGGAAACGCAACAGTCAAGAGGGTTCGGCTTTGTCACGTTTGCAAGCACAAAAGACGCCAGAGAGGCAGAGAAGAATTGGAATGGCAAGGATTTGGAGGGTCGGACCATAACAGTAGGGAAGGCATTTCATAGGCGTCGAGAGGTCTACAGGAGAGGACAACTGGGCGGTAGTGTTGGTGGTGGCCGCAATCAATATTATTATGGAGGCTCCCTGAGTTACGGCAGCTCCCGAAGGAAGGATTGTCAAAGTAGTGGCCGAGAAGGAGACCGCTATTCAGAGGACTACAGGGACAAGCGGTCCCACCATAATTATTAGGGAAGTTCTGAGAAGTTGAAGCACTGAAGGCGGCGGAGCCGCCGAGCCAAGATTCCTACACGGATTAACCGTGAACGCCGTTCCTAAAGGCGTCCAGGTAGTGAACTTTCATGCACGGACTAACCGTGAACTCCACGTTCCTCAAGGCGCCCATGTAGAGAACTTTCCTGCACGGACTAACCGTGAACTCCACGTTCCTAAAGGCATCCATGTAGTGAATACTCGGCTTGGCCTCCCGGAAAAAGTGCTATCGAGTTGCTTAACTTTGGATCTTTGATCAACCCCTTAACCTTCATTCACAAGAAACTGACAGTCAAAGTCAGAGGGTCATGAGATGGAGTTTGGCTTGGCAGGAGTCCAAGGGGACATTGAACATGTAAAGGGCAGGGACAATGTCGTGGCTGGTGCTTTGTCCAGAAGGAATTACCTTTGAAAATCTCTGGGGGTTGTGTGAAATTTTGTTGCTTTATTGTTAAGTGATAACTGTGCCCGGGGGGAACTGATAAGGTGGGGGGGGTTGAGTTATCTGGTTTGTTTATCCAAATTGGCCGGCAAAGAAAGTTTTCGCTGGGTTCAAACTTTCTTTCTTGAAGGGGGGGAGTGTTACATATTTATGTGAATGTATGTGAAGTACCATTCAGGTCTTTGCTTATCCATGTGTAATAGAGTAAGGGTTGTTGTGGTTGGAGGGTCAGGAGCCCTTCTGAAAAAGTGTCCGGAAACGGAAGTGACCGGAAACGGAAGAGAAAAAGACACGAGGAAGAAAAAGCGACGATTCTTCTTCTTCCTCGCCCCGCTCCGACGAAAGGTGGGATCGACCTTGCGCTGCGTGGAAAAGCGGCGTTCCGAAGCCCGTCTGGCGAGAGGAATTACCGGGACGTGTACCTGCCCGGTGGAGACGTCAAGTTGACGTGGGGCCGTGCATCGACCCCGCGTCTGGCACCGTTCGCGGCACCGTCTAAACAGACGCGTGCGGGTCGCACCTTGGGGCCTAACGCGCCTTGCAAGCGGCGTGGGGCTTTTGGCTTGCTCTACCGTACCCGCTTCGCGTGGCCACGAGGGGCTGCAGCCACGGTGCCTGGTACGATACCTGCCCGGTGGAAAAACGTCCACCCGGGGTTCGTTCAACCGCCCGAGTGCGGCGACGCCGACCAGTATCTTGGTCAGGAGGGGCCCAGAGACATTGTGAGGAGCAGAGACCAAAAGGGGGTCGTGAGTACCGAAGTGAACACACATATATAAGATGGCCATCTTAATCATATAGGGGATTGATTGTGGATTGGGAATTGTTGATGGTGGTTTGCTATTGATTGCTCGGGGAAAATCTCCGTGGTTGTATCATTGAAATTGTATGGTGTCATTACCAGTGAAATATATCCTTGAACATCAGTTTTCTCTTGGGTGGAATTCATATGGATTGCGTGGCGAAAGCGCATATATAATACAACTTTCTGGCGAAGTTCCTCTCACGGTCCGGGGGTCACCGAGACCAGGTATTCACCGAGGGGACCACGTAACAGTAACCCACAACCACCAAGTGAAAAACAAATTCTACAAATTTCAGAAAATTAATTATAAACTAGAACGACACTCTTTGACGTCACAACGTCGACCGATATGTCGCCACCCACATTATTACATCATTATAATACATGTACCAAGTTTGATTTAAATCCATTCAGCTGTTCTCAACTTATCACATTTTTCCTGGCATGACCTTTGACCTCTTGACCCCATAAATTTAATCAGTTCATGTTTACATCATTATACATACCTGTATCAAGTTTTAATCTAAATCCCTTCAGCTGTTTCAAATTTATCACATTTTTACCTGTCATGACCTCTGACCTTTGGCATTTGAGCTCGTGACCCCAAAATCGAATCAGTTCATCTTTACCTCATTATACATGTACCTGCACAAAGTTTGACTAAGATCCCTTCAGTTGTTCTCAAGTTATTGTAGTAACGAAAATCTATCACAGAAAGACGGACGGAGAGCAGGACAAACAACCTGAAAATATAATGCCTCCGGGGACTTCGTCAACGGAGGCATAAAAAAAACTAGAATATCTTGGTTGGATAAGTGTAAGATAAATGTTCAGAGTGCCTGAGATTCTTAGCAAAGCACACTGTGGGATCTTCTACATCTACACTCTTCTCTCGAACTTTGTGAGTGAGAGGGGAAATAACTAATATAGTCACAACGATAGAAATGCGACTGTGTCACCAATATACCTCCACATAGTCCCACAACGGGTAGATGCCCTCGTTCACTGTCCTAAAAATAAACAAGTTTGATTGAAATTCCTTCAGCTGTTTCAAGCATCACATTTTAACCAGCCATGACAGGTTTCACATCGATTGGTGAGGTGGTTTCAGAGAAAGGATTTTTTTTAATTATCGGCTTTCAAGCTAATATGGCTGCCACACCACATGACATATGACCTTTAAAAATGTACACTATGCGTATGTATGGGTAGGGGATCATGTTTGTGAAATTTCGTGTTGATCGGATAAGGTTCATCTTTCTATCCAAGATGGCTGCCAAACCACATGACCGAGGACATCATCATTTTCAAACTATAGGCAACAGTGGTGTTCAATGATATTTGTTATATTTCGCATCAATAGGGTAAGCCGTTTCAGAGATATAGTTATTTCATATTTTCCTTCAATCCAATATGGCTGCCACACCATGTGACAAATGATGCTTTCGTGATCATCTTTTAATCACCATGCCTAGTCAATGACACACAAAGTTTCAAGTCAATTGATTTGGTGGTTTGGGAGAAGATGTTTTTTTAAAGGTTTTAGGTTAAATTCAATATGGCTGCCAAACCATGTGACCTATGTCATAAATTTAATATTTCAATACAAATGGGTCATAGATCATGTGCATGCAATTTCAGATTTTTAGGATAAGAAATTCGGTTGAAATATTTTTGGCTGATATACCACTTCGCCAATGATGTCATCAGTATGCTTTTGCTCCCTATTGGGAGTATTTGACAATGTGCCAAGTTTCAAATTTTTCCATTCAGCAGTTTCCGAGAAATAATTTTTTATTTATTTGCGTTTAATCCAATATGGCTGCCATACCACGTGACCTATCCCGTCACAATGATCATAAAAACATTCTGAATGGGTGTCTCTCCTACACTGAAAGTTTACGTGACCTAGGACATCATCATTTTCAAACTATAGGCAACAGTGGTGTTCAATGATATTTGTTATATTTCGCATCAATAGGGTAAGCCGTTTCAGAGATATAATTATTTAATATTTTCCTTCAATCCAATATGGCTGCCACACCATATGACAAATGATGCTTTCGTGATCATCTTTTAATCGCCATGCCTAGTCAATGACACACAAAGTTTCAAGTCAATTGATTTGGTGGTTTGGGAGAAAATGTTTTTTTTAAAGGTTTTAGGTTAAATTCAATATGGCTGCCAAACCATGTGACCTATGTCATAAATTTAATATTTCAATACAAATGGGTCATAGATCATGTGCATGCAATTTCAGATTTTTAGGATAAGAAATTCGGTTGAAATATTTTTGGCTGATATACCACTTCGCCAATGATGTCATCAGTATGCTTTTGCTCCCTATTGGGAGTATTTGACAATGTGCCAAGTTTCAAATTTTTCCATTCAGCAGTTTCCGAGAAATAATTTTTTATTTATTTGCGTTTAATCCAATATGGCTGCCATACCACGTGACCTATCCCGTCACAATGATCATAAAAACATTCTGAATGGGTGTCTCTCCTACACTGAAAGTTTACGTGACCTAGGACATCATCATTTTCAAACTATAGGCAACAGTGGTGTTCAATGATATTTGTTATATTTCGCATCAATAGGGTAAGCCGTTTCAGAGATATAATTATTTAATATTTTCCTTCAATCCAATATGGCTGCCACACCATATGACAAATGATGCTTTCGTGATCATCTTTTAATCGCCATGCCTAGTCAATGACACACAAGTTTCGAGTCAATTGATTTGGTGGTTTGGGAGAAGATGTTTTTTTAAGGTTTTAGGTTAAATTCAATATGGCTGCCAAACCATGTGACCTATGTCATAAATTTAATTTTCAATACAAATGGGTCATAGATCATGTGCATGCAATTTCAGATTTTTAGGATAAGGAATTCGGTTAAAACATTTTTGGCTGGTATACCACTTCACCAATGATGTCATCAATATGCTTTTGCTCCCTATTGGGAGTATTTGACAATGTGCCAAGTTTCAAATTTTTCCATTCAGCAGTTTCCGAGAAATAATATATATATATTTTTTGCGTTTAAACCAATATGGCTGCCATACCACATGACCAATGCCGTCACAATTATCATAAAAACATTCTGAATGGGTGTCACTCCTACGCTGAAAGTTTTGTCTCAATTGGACATGTGGTTGCTGAGAAAAACGAGGTTTAGCCCGTATGGACGGACGGATGGACAACCCAAAAACATAATGCTGCTGGCCATCTTCGGGGGTGGAGGCATAAAAAGGAAGGGCTGTTACCCCACAAGCCCCAATGATGGACCCATACTGGTGAGGAACGTCACTAAATCTGAAAAACTTATTGGTGAAAATCTTTTCACAAAGAACAAATTTTCACAAAGAACGAATTTTCACAAAGAACCAATTTCTTCGTTCTTTGTGAAAATCTTTGCGATTTTATCTTTTGAGCGGTTTCCCAAGACATTTTAATGCATATTATTTGACCTTTGAGAGTGGATTAGTAAGTCTGTGGCAGACAATAAAAGATGAATGACTGACGCTAATGAAACGACATCATCCATTAAATTTTAACCATCATATTTATTTAATTTTTATACTTCTATGTTATGTTAGGGACCTATCGATAAATCCTTATTATAGATTAATCTTAACAATCATTAACATGTACAACTATTACATGCAACGTCAAGAAAGCAGAAATCCACTTGTTCTTGTCCTTTGTGAAAATATTTGCAATTTCCCCTTTTGAATGGTTTCCCAAGACACTGGTATAAAAATAATTAATAAACTGGGATAAAAGTCAAACCTGTTTCATCCACTGAAGAGCTTGTTGCAACAATTGTTGTTGCTGTTGGTCTTGCTGCTGTTTGTGGTGCTCAGGCTGAATATTTTTGAATGAATTTTTAGTTGTAGTTGTGGTTCCACTGCCCACCTCGTCATCTTTTATTGCAACTTCCATGGTACCTCCAGTATCTACCTCCTCACCCTCACCCTCACCGGCCATGATCACAGAGCCACGTGCAGGGTCAACACTTGTTATCGACATTGTAGTCACTGCAGAGACTTCAATGTCGTTGGTAACAGTAGCCTCGGTAGCAGCAGCATTTATTGTAGTGCATTCTGTTTCTCCAGCAACAGCATTGGTTGCTACACTGTCCACATCGTTTGATAGTTCTTTACTGGTTGCCATGGTCGTAATGTCAGCAGCAGTTGCTGCTGTTCTGCCATTGCTGGATGGAGATGCTGCCATAGTTGTTATGACATCTGCAGTTGGTATTTTGTCTGTAGAAGATGCCATGGTCACCATATTGGCTGTGGTTGCTGTTGGCACATCAGTTAATGGCATGTTCGTTGCTTCTATGGTCGTCAGGTTAGTAGTTTCAGTGTTGACTACATTTGATCCTTGGGTGGCCAAGTTGGCTGTAGCTGACATCGCATCAGCCAGACGTTGTGTGGGTGTCTCATTGTCTGTGGAGATCGCTACAGTCATTGCATTCGCTGCATTTGCCATGGCAAGTTCCTGCCTCAGCAGTTCCAGTTCATTCCGAGAGACTTCTAATTGTCCACGTAGGCTGCGATTCTGCTCTTGTAGAAACAGCGTTACATCTGCCAAGTAGTAGCTTGGGTAAGATCAACAAACATTTCCTCAAGAAAAAACAAAATCTAACACACATCATGCTCCCCAAGCCTTCGTACCAAACTCAGCCATCACTGGGAATGAACGTTTCATTCTCTTGGGGGATGATGGAGGCGATGCCAGTCCTTGCTCTTCGTCTGACATATCCATTTCCTCTTCTTCACGAGTTCCCATCAGCTCCTCACTGTGTGCATTTCTCAGCTTCTGCATGGTGAAGCAAAAACATGTCAACAGAAAGAAAGAAGAAAATTTTTGAGATCAAGGTTGACTTGAATGATTGGAAAGTCAAAGTATGATCAGTTGAGCTCTAGGAACATCGTTTTCATGAGAAATCAAGGTCAAATATAAACACAGTATCACTTAATTAAAAATAAAGCAAAACGACTGAAAAAAAAACGATCAGAGAAACTATAACAACATTAATTGTACCACATTTGGTTCAAGGGCAGGGGATTCACCGTTGTTCTCGAGGATGACATTCAGCAAAGAGAATGATACCATAATGTTTCACCAACAACTTTGTTTTTAAAATCTTAAAGATGAATGGGCCTTTGAACCCAAACAAACCCGACCACAAGAAGTGTTCAAAGCCGAAAAGGTCACAAGGAGCATAATAAATAGACTGCTTTCACAAGGTAACTGAAGCTTATTTCATAAAGAAAAACCTTTATGTTATAAAAAAATGTTTAAAATGAGATGGATGGCACTAGCAAAAAATCACTTCCGCTTCACTGCGAAGCGCAGCGTTGGTTGCTTTGCTTTGAATATTTGCTTAAAATGAGTGAAAACAACATCTGTCCAACCTCAAGATTGAACTTACAAACATGTTTCCTTCCTCAAAAACCTGGTGATGCCTTGTTAAGTCTGTCTCTGGAGTTTATGCTCCCCATCCATCACTAGTTATGGCATCCAAAGCCACCTCCACACATGACTTGCTGACTTCCTCCACTCTCGTAGCAAATACGTGGCTCTCAATGGGACCTTCTTTCCCATCTCCTTTCCCTGTCAAGGCTGAAGTGCCCAAAGGTAGTGTTGTTGGACCCAGTCCTAATCATAATCTTTAACGATCTCTCTCAAACTCTGGAAAATCCTCTATCTCTTTACTGATGATTCCACTCTGTGTGGTAACATCCTAAATCCTCCAGATAGACAGGCAGCAGCTTCTTCCTTCTCTGCAAACCTTGATAGAAACACTTGGAAATGTCTTTCAATCCTGACAAATCTCACACTGTCATTCTGCATCACCAAAAAGACCTTCTGGTGAGGTCCATCTACTTCCCTAATAATCCTCTTGAAGAATTTGTCACTCAAACCTTTGGGCCTCACTGTCAGCTATGCTCTTTCTTGGACAAACCACATATCTAAGTTGGCTTCCAAAGCCAGTCGCCAACTAGGTGGGTATCACCGTCATGCAAAGTCTTTCCTTGACACACCTCAACGTTTATCCACCAACAAGGTCTTTATCCACAGCCTTATGGAATACTGTTCTCTCCTTTGGCCTGCCTCAACCTCTGCCCTTCATTGTACCATCTGCCCTTTGTGCTTAGCATTCTCCCCCAGGTTTCTGCAGGGCACATGTTGTCTCTGCCAGTAATCCCCTTATGGTGAAACTCTCAAAATCCAGACTCACTGCACACCTCTACTCATTCATTCCTCTTTTTTCACCCCACCTGTGCAACCTACTTCCTCAATCTCTTCAATCTCATTCTTCCCTCCAGGGCTTCACCACATCTCAGGTCATCTCCCATCCATAACCACAATATTATTTGTATCCCCATTAATCCTTGTCTAGCCCACCTCTCTCCAGATTCAGTTTTTCTTTCCACTTCTATCATTGAAAGTTTGTGGCTGTATCCATCTTCATCATCCCATGTCCTCCCCTTGCTCTCCTTCTTCCACACGTCCCTTATTTTTCTATGTCTCCCTCTATTTTGTCCCTCAACCCTGCTGTCGGTGTGTTTCCCTGAACCCACCCTCTTTCTACTGTTCTTTTCATTCCGTTACATCTTTATCTGTTCTTGTTCTTTTTCTTTCAGAAGCCTCAACATTGTTGAGGTGAAAATAAATCGAACAAGGGCCTGTGAAAAAATATATGTTGTTGCCATTTTGATTGCTGTCTTTTTTTCTTATCCATAAAAGTCATCAATGAAAATAGCAACAATATATATTTTGTAATCACTGCAATTATACTTATGTAATCTCAAAAACAAAGATACTTCTTTTGGACCTCCGACATCCAAATATGATGGGGGCTTCGTAAAGAAATGAAAAGATGCATCATTGGGTCCAACTCATTGTGAGATCAATCATTTTTTTCTGAAGCGGGAGTTTTCTAGCACCACTATAGGTGGCAAAAGCAAAAGTATCAATAAAAAAGGTTTCACAGTTAACAATTAATGAGACATACCTGTGTTTTTCCTGTCACCTGGGATTCCTTGCCAAATCCTTACCTCCAGAAAACTAGATGATGCTCAAAGATGTGGATTATGCATTTCCCCAACCATAGAACCCTCAGCCCCCCACTGCATTCATTCCCATGAAAAAGCAGTCCGTGCACCATACAGAGCCTGGTGTGGATGAAGGAGAAGAAGCAGGCAATGGCTTCTTGGTAAAGCAGATGAGTGTGCTGGGCAAAGGGCTTCACACTCACCTCAGCATTCTTGTACCACGTGTCGATGTTTCGTCGCTGAGGCTTGGTAAAATGGTCCCAGGTTCGCTGTTTCTTGGCTGTCCTGAACATCGCCATGATCTGCTCAACTAAACATCCCAAGAGGGTGAAGGTGGTGTTGGGGAGCAAATAAGAAGAGTGAAAGAGGAAAACAGGGGAGACCGAGGAAAAGGCCAGGAGTGGTAGTTGTAGATGAAGATTAAGGATAGGGAGTGATGACGTATTAGGATGGAAAGAAAAAGAGGAATAAAGGCAGCAAAGAAAGAAGAGGAAAAAAAGTTGAAAAGTTGGAGCAAGGAGGAAGGGGGTGTTGAGAAGAGAGGAGGGAGGGAGCATTGTGTTCACCATCAAACGTATAAAGGAGAAGCTGACAAACTTGAGTGCTGGCTGCCGTAGAGCTGGAGATTGAAGCCTAGTGTTGGTCTATCTGGTTCCACAGCATCAGGCTACTTACGGTAAGATGCATAGGGCCTGTAAAGAAGGCTCAAAGGAATACAGTTCACTGGGGATCGAGGGAACATGGGCTTACTGCTTCTTACATACCTTAGCTGAAACTTTCAGGCCTTGTTTATACCTACTACAACCTCCTCAACATTGCAACGTGCATTGAGAAAAGGGTGAGGTGGGGAGGGGGAGTGTGAAGAGAATCCCCGGTCATACAAACATGTAAAAGGAAAGTGGATATTTTGAATTTGTCCCTCAGATTTTCCAGCAGGAAAACCTTGTATAGATACACTACATAGCCAAAAGTATGTGGACACCCGAACAGCACACCCGTGCTCATGTGCGATGTGCTCATCGAACATCTCATTCCAAAATCATGGGCATTAATATGGAGTTGGTCCCCCCTTTGCTGCTATAACAGCCTCCACTCTTCTAGGAAGGCTTTCCACTAGATGTTGGAACATTGCTGCGGGGATTTGCTTCCATTCCGCCACAAGAGCATTAGTGAGGCCGGGCACTGATTTTGGGTGATTAGGCCTGGCTCGCCGTCATCATTCCAATTCATCCCAAAGGTATTCGATGGGGTTGAGGTCAGGGCTCTGTGCAGGCCAGTCAAGTTCTTCCACACCGATCTCGATAAACCATTTCTGTATGGACTTCGCTTTGTGTACGGGGGCATTGTCATGCTGAAATAGGAAAGGGCCTTCCCCAAACTGTTGCCACAAAGTTGGAAGCACACAATCGTCTAGAATGTCATTGTATGCTGTAACGTTAAGATTTCCCTTCACTGGAACTAAGGGGCCTAGCCCGAACCATGAAAAACAGCCACAGACCATTATTCCTCCTCTACCAAACTTTACAGTTGGCACTATGCATTCGGGCAGGTAGCGTTCTCCTGGCAACCGCCAAACCCAGATTCGTCCATCGGACTGCCAGATGGTGAAGCACAATTCATCACTCCAGAGAACGCGTTTCCACTGCTCCAGAGTCCAATGGCGGCGAGCTATACACCGCTCCAGCCGACGCTTGGCATCGCGTATGGTGATCTTAGGCTTCTGTGCGGCTGCTCGGCCATGGAAACCCATTTCATGAAGCTCCCGGCGAACAGTTGTTGTGCTGACGTTGATTCCAGAGGAAGTTTGGAACTCGGTAGTGAGTGTTGCAACCGAGGACAGACGATTTTTACGTGCTACGCACTTCAGCACTCGGCGGTCCCGTTCTGTGAGCTTGTGTGGCCTACCACTTTGCGGGTGAGCTGTTGTTGCTCCGAGACGTTTCCACTTCACAATAACAGCACTTACAGTTGACCAAGGCAGCTCCAGCAGGGCAGACATTTGACGAACTGACTTGTTGGAAAGGTGGCATCCGATGACGGTGCCACATTGAAAGTCACTCTGAGTTCTTCAGTATGGCCCATTCTACTGCCAATGTTTGTCCAAGGAGATTGCAGGGCTGTGTGCTTGATTATATATACCTGTCAGCAATGGGTGTGGGATGGGAGCCTGGTGTTGGCTTAGCGGTTAGGGTGCCGGCTTGGCATCCTAGAATCCTTGGTTCGAATCCCGGTCGATCGCTGAATTAACACCAGGGGGGTTGACTCAGCCTGTCATCCTTCCAAGGTCGGCAAATTGAGTACCAGCTTGTTGGGATGAATGATCCCGGTGTGTACCCCGGTTTAGAATAGGTACACCGTATCCCTGCGCATCGTAAGAGGCGACTAAGGGTTGGCGTCAGGAAGGGCATCCGGCCATAAAAACATTGCCTCAAACAGGGAACCATGATTGTCATGGGGCCCGCAAGGCTAACCCCTGCTCTGGCGGGGAATATGGCCTTAAAACGATCATTCATATTCATTCAATGGGTGTGGCTGAAACAGCCGAATCCACTAATTAGAAGGGGTGTTCGCATACTTTTGGCTATGTAGTGTATGTGGTGGGTTGATTGTAAGTTAGTTTGTATGCTTCAGGTTTGTCCCTCAAGCCCATGTTTTCCCGTTTTTTTCCTCCCTTCTTTTTAGGATAAACCCCATTGTATTCACCCCCCTCCGGTCTTTCCATAGGCACCGTGCTACACGAGCTTGTCCCACCCCAGCCCCTTATCTGGGGTACCAGGTTTTCAACATGGACAATCACACTGCAATGAAGGGTTTTGGACTTCCTGACCCTATGTGCAGTATAAAAGGGATTGCAAGCACTCATATAGTTGAGAGTCAGAAGAATTAACGAGATAGCAGGCAGCACACACATGCCCAAAACGGTCATGGCAAGAGAGTCAGCCTTGGAGTGAGTTGCAAGAGAGAGACAGAGATAATATGCCGGTCATACCTTCATGCTCGACAGGGCTGGTGGGAGAGCTGCATGCACCATGTGACCTGCTTCATAATCATGCTAGACCTTGCTATGTCATTATCCCCAAACCTCGTCTCCCTAGTTACTTATTGACCCTTCACTTATAGTCGTTTCATTTTACTCCCATCTTCCCTCCCTCACCCTCGATATGTAAATAAGGTAAATGGGTTAAGGTTTTAAATTTATTGTGGAGCTCATTCATATTGGGAAATGTATCCTCAGGAATGAAGGAGGGTGGAGGGTGAGGGATATAAACTGTTGTATTTATTTATTTATTATTTGTGCTTATATAAATAAAATAACCACCTTTGGAGGCCATTTTTCCCCGCAAAGCGGGGGTTGGCCTTTTTCGGGAACCGTGGTTGTTGTTGTTTTTTGGTCCCCTTTTTGAAGCAATGTTTTACGGCCGGATGCCCTTCCTGACGCCAACCCTTTTTGCCGCCTTTAACGACAAACAGGGAATTACCAGTGAACTGGTACTCAATTTGCCGACCTCGGAAGGATGACAGGCTGAGTCAACCCCCCTGGCGTTAATTCAGCGATCGACTGGGATTCGAACCCAGGATCCTAGGACCCTAAGCCGGCACCCTAGCCGCTAGCCCAACACCAGGGTGTGCTTGATTTATTATTATTATTCAACATTCATCATTGTATTCATCAGGCTAACCCCCGCTCTAGCGGGGAAAAATGGCCTTAAAACGATCATTCTTCTTCTTCTTCTTCTTCATTCATTCATCATTGTATCCATTGGTAAAAGTTGCTACATAAATATTATTTTATGAAAGTAAATGTGTATAAATTAGCATTTGGAGATGCTCCCCACCCCTCCCTCCCGCTATTGGGAGAGTGATAATAAAGGAACCAAAAACACAGGAAAATTAATGTAGTAATAAAACACAGGAAAAACCCTGCACCGTAATAGTCCTCAACCAACTGTTCAGGCATTCAGGGTGTGGCCCCATGTGGTCAGGTGTAAGAACACCACACATGCGATAGCAACGAAGCCGTCAAGTCGAAAATAGCACTGTCCATAATTAATATTTACGAAAACTTTTGTAAATGCATGCCACTGTTACACAGTGCATCTTTTAGATGGTGGGCTTTCATGTACATCTCTCATTTTCCTTTTACACTGTGCATCCTGTTCAACTTTCACGAAAGGTTTCAATAAGTGAACCTTGCCATCGTACGCCGACCTAAGTGCCACCTGATTTATCATACAGTTGCTTTCCATAGGGTTTGGTAAAGCTTTCATCAGATAATTGGGACACAAAACAATAAAAGTAAAAATCCATCGAATGAGACTGAGATCCTCATCCATTGGGGGTAAGTGTTCAAGCTCGCATCCTAAAGCTTTAGTCGTGGACTCGCATCCTAAAGCTTTAGTCGTGGACTCGCATCCTAAAGCTTTAGTCGTGGACTCGCATCCTAAAGCTTTAGTCGTGGACTCGCATCCTAAAGCTTTAGTCGTGGACTCGCATCCTAAAGCTTTAGTCGTGGACTCGCATCCTAAAGCTTTAGTCGTGGACTCGCATCCTAAAGCTTTAGTCGTGGACTCGCATCCTAAAGCTTTAGTCGTGGACTCGCATCCTAAAGCTTTAGTCGTGGACTCGCATCCTAAAGCTTTAGTCGTGGACTCGCATCCTAAAGCTTTAGTCGTGGACTCGCATCCTAAAGCTTTAGTCGTGGACTCGCATCCTAAAGCTTTAGTCGTGGACTCGCATCCTAAAGCTTTAGTCGTGGACTCGCATCCTAAAGCTTTAGTCGTGGACTCGCATCCTAAAGCTTTAGTCGTGGACTCGCATCCTAAAGCTTTAGTCGTGGACTCGCATCCGAAAGCTTTAGTCGTGGACTCGCATCCGAAAGCTTTAGACGTGGACTCGCATCCTAAAGCTTTAGTCGTGGACTCGCATCCTAAAGCTTTAGTCGTGGACTCGCATCCTAAAGCTTTAGTCGTGGACTCGCATCCTAAAGCTTTAGTCGTGGACTCGCATCCTAAAGCTTTAGTCGTGGACTCGCATCCTAAAGCTTTAGTCGTGGACTCGCATCCTAAAGCTTTAGTCGTGGACTCGCATCCTAAAGCTTTAGTCGTGGACTCGCATCCTAAGGCTTTCGTCGTGGACTCGCATCCTAAGGCTTTAGTCGTGGACTCGCATCCTAAAGCTTTAGTCGTGGACTCGCATCCTAAAGCTTTAGTCGTGGACTCGCATCCTAAAGCTTTAGTCGTGGACTTGCATCCTAAAGCTTTAGTCGTGGACTCGCATCCTAAAGCTTTAGTCGTGGACTCGCATCCTAAAGCTTTAGTCGTGGACTCGCATCCTAAAGCTTTCGTCGTGGACTCGCATCCTAAAGCTTTAGTTGTGGACTCGCATCGTCGTGGATTTGCGCACCAATTGTGCACAATCTTTTTTTCATATGCAGCACAAGGCTGCGAGTAGTATCATTGGCTGGGGACACGGCTGTGCTTCTGATGCCCCCTGTAGGTTAGGGCAGGAATTTTGGCGGTGCCAGCAATAGTTCGCCTACTCTTCGCGAAAGACACCTTGGGATCTTTAATGTCCCCCAAAGAATGCTGCCATATGGGACTCCCATTTAACGTCCACCAGAGGGATTGCACACACATTGATGAATCACACTGCTTGCGAGATACCAGGATGGAAGTTTGTAGCTGGGCTGAGATCTTAACCCAGGCTAGACGGCTCAGAGGAGAGTGTGTACCTCTCGAGTCTAGACCATCCTGCCAGCCCCCATACCCGATAAAACCACCAAAGCCTAAATGCTGTCAATAAAAAAGATTAATGAATGGAAATGGAGCTTAAAATGTGTTAAATATCATCTTTTCACAAGTGGACAGCATATTTGTCAAATATATAGGACTGTATACCAGTCAATCATTCAATTGTGATGCTAACCAACCAACTAACCAGCCGTAGTACTACCATATCCTGGTGTTGGCTTAGCGGTTAGGACGCAGGTTTGTGTTTTGATGATACTGTAATGTCACATCTCGTGTTTTGATGCTATTGTAAAAATGGCTTGAAAAACCTTTCACGTTTTTGTGCTGAACATTGGCAGATATTTTCATTGGGAATGCATACCCATAAAAGATGAGATTGGCACATGCAAGTGCAATACAAACTCCACAAACATCACAAGTTAGAGGAAATGAGGATGGTTTCACCAGTCATATTAAACTACATTCATGGGTTCCACATCATCACTCACACTGAAATAGGATGTCACTCAATGAATTTTTGAGCCGTTCCCTTGCTAGTTCCATCTCTCGCTCCTGTGTAGCCTTCTCAGCAAGCAGGCGCCGGACGTGGCTATTTGTCGATTGTATCATTGAATAGAAGGCTGTGGATGTCTTGCGTGTGACCTCTCCACGCTCCATCCATGCCAGCAAGACACCGATAGCCAGAGGAAATTTGCCATCATCTGGAAAACGAGCGCTCAATTATTATCGAAAGAACCAAGGGTTTGGAATTTGGGGTACTCAGAAAAAACAGAATTGAGAGAGTGGAGTGAAGTTCACATAAAGAATTATGCGACGCAGATCGAACAAACTTAAATTCGAAACAGATATTCCATCACTGTTACTAAACTAGAACGGCGCTCGGTAGAGCGCATACCTCCGCCAGGCTGAACAGTCTGGGTTTTGTATCCCACTGATAGGCCGGATCTGGTTTCGGACCTGAACCAAAATCGAATCGGCTTGTTCTTATCACCTAACCAACTCATCCACCTAGTTTAGTCATAACTCGTCCATAACTTTTTAAAACATGTTATTTATCACTTTTCATACCGGTGTGTACCCCGGTTTAGAATAGGTACACCGTATCCCTGCGTGTCGTAAGAGGCGACTAAAAGGGTTGGCGTCAGGAACGGCATCCGGCCATAAAAAAAACATTGCCTGAAAAAGAGAACCATGACAATTACAACGACATATGGGCAGGGTACAGCCGGAAGTACCCCGTGGAGGACACCACTCCCACTCGTCAAAAATCAAGGTGGGGAACCCGATCGAAGCAAGGGTGGATATCACTCCATTTATGATGACGAAACGTCTGATGCCCGAAGTGGAGATTGGTTTCTGAGGTTTGGGACATGGAATGTAGGGACAATGACAGGGAGATCAGAAGTGGTGGAAGTATTGGTCAGAAGAAGAGTGGACATATGTTGTGTGCAGGAGACGAGATGGAAGGGAAGTGGTGTGAGAATGGTGAAGGGTAGGCAGGGACAAAAATACAAGTTTGTGTGGCAAGGGTGCCCGGAAGGCGTGAATGGTGTTGGTGTCCTGTTTTCTGAGGAGTTTGTAGACAGTGTGGTGAGTGTGACGAGAGTGAGTGAAAGGTTGATGATGGTGAAAATGATGATTGGAAAGCTCTTGGTGAACTTCATCTCGGGATATGCTCCGCAGGTTGGTCGGAGCGATGAAGAGAAGGACAAGTTCTGGTGTGGAATAGAGAAGCTGATGGAAAACGTGAAAGATGAGGAAGTTGTTGTGGTAGGAGGAGATCTAAATGGACATGTGGGAAGGAGTATGGACGGTTTTGAGGGAGTTCATGGGGGTTACGGATATGGTGTGAGAAATGGAGAAGGTGAAAGGATTTTGGAGTTTACTGATGGAGCTGATTTGTTGATTTGTAATACTCAGTTCCAGAAAGAGGATAATAAGCTTGTTACATACACGTCAGGTGGGTCGACGACAACCATTGACTACCTGCTGGTGCGTAGGCGAGATAGGGGGCACCTCCGGGACACAAATGTAATCCCAGGGGAAGAGGCTGTTTCACAGCACCACTTGGTTGTCTGCGACATAAGGGTGAAAGGTGCAAGGAGAGCTCGGCGGGTGAAGTACCAACCGAGAATGAAGGTGTGGAGGTTGAAAGAGGTGACATTGAGGGAGGCATTAAAAGAGAGGCTGAGTATGGTAGAGGATGATGTGGTTGAGCTTGAAAGTGGTTGGATGTCAATGAAAGATAATCTGTTGGGAGCCGGTTGTGAGGTACAGTGCATTCAGAAAGTATTCAGACCCCTTCACTTTTTTCACATTTTGTTATGTTGCAGCCTCATTCTGAAATCGTTTAAATTCATTTTTTCCCTCAACAATCTACACTCAATACCCATAATGACAAAGAAAAAACAGGATTTCAGAAAGTTTTGCAAATTTATTAAAAAGAAAAAAACTGAAATATCACATTGACATAAGTATTCATACCCTTTGCTATGACACTTGAAATTTAGCTCAGGTGCCTCCTATTTCTCTTGATCATCTTTAAGATGTTTCTACACCTTGACTGGAGTCCACCTGTGGTAAATTCAATTGATTGGACATGATTTGGAAAGGCACACACCTGTCTACATAAGGTCTCACAGCTGACAATGCAAATCAGAGCAAAAACCAAGCCATGAGGTCGAAGGAACTGCCTGCAGAGCTCAGAGACAGGATTGTGTCGAGGCACAGATCTGGGGAAGCCTACAAAAAAATTTCTGCTGCATTGAAGGTTCCCAAGAGCACAGTGGCCTCCATAATTCTTAAATGGAAGAAGTTTGGAACAACCAGGACTCTTCCTAGAGCTGGCCGCCCGGCCAAACTGAGCAATCGGGGGAGAAGGGCCTTGGTAAGAGAGGTGACCAAGAACCCGATGGTCACTCTGGCTGAGCTCCAGATATCCTGTGTGGAGATGGGAGAAACTTCCAGAAGTACAACCATCACTGCAACACTCCACCGATCTGGGCTTTATGGCAGAGTGGCCAGACAGAAGCCTCTCCTCAGAGAAAGACACATGAAAGCCCGCTTGGAGTTTGCAAAAAAAGCAGCTAAAGGACTCTCAGTCTGTGAGAGACAAGATTCTGTGGTCTGATGAAACCAAGATTGAACTGTTTGGCTTCCGTCTGGCCACTCTGCCATAAAGCCCAGATCAGTGGAGTGTTGCAGTGATGGTTGTCCTTCTGGAAGTTTCTCCCATCTCCACACAGGATCTCTGGAGCTCAGCCAGAGTGACCATCGGGTTCTTGGTCACCTCTCTTACCAAGGCCCTTCTCCCCCGATTGCTCAGTTTGGCCGGGCGGCCAGCTCTCGGAAGAGTCCTGGTTGTTCCAAACTTCTTCCATTTAAAAATTATGGAGGCCACTGTGCTCTTGGGAACCTTCAATGCAGCAGAATTTTTTTTGTAGGCTTCCCCAGATCTGTGCCTCGACACAATCCTGTCTCTGAGCTCTGCAGGCAGTTCCTTCGACCTCATGGCTTCGTTTTTGCTCTGATATGCATTGTCAGCTGTGAGACCTTATATAGACAGGTGTGTGCCTTTCCAAATCATGTCCAATCAATTGAATTTACCACAGGTGGACTCCAATCAAGGTGTGGAAACATCTCAAAGATGATCAAGAGAAATGGGAGGCACCTGAGCTAAATTTCAAGTGTCATAGCAAAGGGTCTGAATACTTATGTCAATGTGATACTTCAGTTTTTTCTTTTTAATAAATTTGCAAACCTTTCTAAAATCATGTTCTCTCTTTGATATTTTGGGGTATTGAGTGTAGATTGATGAGGGAAAAAATGAATTTAAACGATTTCAGCATAAGGCTGCAACATAACAAAATGTGAAAAAAGTGAAGGGGTCTGAATACTTTCTGAATGCACTGTATGTGGATGGACAAAAGGACCACCGAGGCACTCGGAAACATGGTGGTGGGATGATGAAGTTGGAAAGAGGATTGACGAGAAGAGGAAGAAGTTCAAGGAGTGGCAGAAGGCGAAGGGTACGGGAGCAGAAACAGCAGAGCAAGAAAGTTATAAGGCAGCCAGGAAGGCTGCAAAGAAAGAGGTAGCAAAGGCGCAGGTGGCATGTAGGAAAATGTTCGGAGAACGCTTGGATTCGGAAGAGGGTCAGAAAGCAGTATTCAGGATTGCAAAGCAGATAGCGAAAGAGAGGTGTGATGTGATGGGGGTGAGTTGCTTGAAGGATGAAGTGGGACAAATCGTTGTCGACCCAGATGGAATTAAAGGAAGATGGAAAAGATATATGGAAATGCTGTTGAATACAGAGAATGAATGGGATGGCAACATAGAGAGTAACCCAGTTTTAGGACCGGCAGAGAAGATAACTGAGAAGGAAGTTGAGGAAGTGATAAAAGCAATGAAGGGTAGAAAAGCGGGAGGGCCGACGGGAGTTGTGGGAGATATGTTGAAGGCAGCAGGAAGTTGGGGTGTGAAGAAAATGATAGAGATCTGTAATCTGGTGGTGAAAGAAGGCCGCATTCCAGTGGATTGGGAACGGAGTACCCTCGTCCCTCTATACAAGGGGAAAGGTGACCCTCTGGAGTGTGGCTCGTACCGAGCGATAAAGTTATTGGAGCATGGAATGAAGGTATTGGAAAGGGTGTTGGAGAGGAGGATAAGGAAGAAAGTGAAGATCGACGAAATGCAGTTTGGATTCATGCCAGGAAGAGGAACGACAGACGCGCTTTTCATTGTGAGGCAGTTGCAGGAGAAGTACATGGAGAAGAGGAAGAAGTTGTTTCTTGGGTTTGTTGATCTGGAGAAAGCATTCGATAGGGTACCACGCAAAGTATCGACATGGGCATTGAGGAAGTTAGGAGTGGAGGAATGGTTGATCAGAGTAGTGATGGCAATGTACAAAAGAGCGCGCACAGCTGTAAGGACGAAGGACGGGAACAGTGGTGAGTTTGAGGTGAAGGTGGGAGTGCATCAGGGGTTGGTACTAAGTCCACTACTATTTGTAGCTGTGATGGAGGTGCTGGCTCAGAACGTAAAGGAGGGTTTACCGTGGGAGTTGTTGTATGCAGATGATCTGGTGTTGATTGCGGAAAGTATGGATGGACTGAAGGAAAAGATGAACACGTGGAAGGAATGTATGGAGACAAAAGGTCTGAAGGTGAATATCGGAAAGACGAAGGTGATGGCAAGTGGTAAAGCATGTGGTGAGGTGGAAAGAACTGGGAAGTGGCCCTGTGCTGTGTGTAGGAAGGGTGTCGGAGTGAACTCCATTCAATGTACACAATGTGCGCTGAGTGGGTTCATCAAAAATGTAGTTGTCTGAGGGTCATTAACCAGTGTGGCAGCTACATTCAAATGTAAGGTGTGCACAGAGGGAACTGCAGATGGAAGAAATGTTGAGTTGGATCTTGGAGACGGTGTGAAGCTGGAAGGTGTGAAAACATTTTGCTACCTCGGAGACATGCTGAATGGAGAAGGTGGATCAGACTCGGCAACGGTTGCTCGAGTGAGATGTGCATGGAAGAAGTTTCGGGAACTGAGTGGCGTGCTGATGATGAGGGGAGTGTCGTTGAAGCTGAAGGGAAAGGTGTATGCTGCATGTGTGAGAAGTGTTATGATTTATGGGAGCGAGACATGGGTAATGAACGTAGAGCAGCAACGAAGGTTGGAAAGGGTGGAAATGCGAATGGTTCAACGGATGTGCAGAGTATCGTTGAGAGAGAGGAAGACAAATGATGAATTGCGAAAGATGATGGGAATAGAGCCTGTGATTGATGCTGAGAAGAGGAACAGGTTGAGATGGTTTGGTCATGTGTTGAGGAAGGATGAAAGTGACTGGTTGAGAAGAGTGATGGAAATGAATGTAGAAGGAAGCAGAGGACGGGGAAGACCGAGAAAGACTTGGCTAAAGATGGTGGAAGAAGAAATGCGGGCAAGGGGGTTAACAAGGAGAGATGCAGAAAATATGGCAAAATGGAGAAGATTGTCATGGGGACCGCAAGGCTAACCCCCGCTCTAGCAGGGAAAATGGCCTTTTAAAATGCATGTTGTTGTACAGCGAAAGAGAGGTGTGATGTGATGGGGGTGAGTTGCTTGAAGTGGGACAAATCGTTGTGGACCCAGATGGAATAAAAGGAAGATGGAAGAGATATATGGAAATACTGTTGAACAAACCCTCTCCTTCGACAAATACACTAAACAGATCACAAAGACAGCCTTCTTTCACCTGAAAGACATCGCCCGTCTCCGTCCAACCCTCTCCTCCACGGCTGCAGAAACCCTCATCCACGCCTTCATCACCTCCCGTCTGGACACCTGCAACAGCCTCCTCTATGGTTCACCCTCAATAATCACCAATAAACTCCAATACATTCAGAACTCCGCTGCCCGTCTACTCACCCATTCCCGGACCCGTGACCACATCACCCCCGTCCTTTATAAGCTTCACTGGCTCCCTATCCCCCAGAGAATCCAGTACAAAATCCTCCTCTTGACCTACAGATGTGAAATATCCGCTTCCGGTCCGGTCTGGAGAGGACGCTGGCGTTACTTGTTTGCCGCTTCTCCGACTGGGCCATTGTACATAGTTTGCTTTTCTGGTGGTCGTGGCGGATTTTTGACCGTTGGGTCCGCCCTCTGCTCGGTCCCGGCTCTGCTCCTGGCTTCGCCTGCCCGGCTCCTCCACTGTTTCCTCAGGCCAGCTCCCGTTGTTTGCGGCGGTGGCTGTTTGCCGCTGTGGTCTTGATTAGCGGCTGCGGTCGTTTGCCGCTGCGTTTGCCGCTTTGCCTCCTCGACCTTGGCCTCGTACTCGTCCCTTCGCTCCTGCCTGGCATGGCTCTGAGGTACTCCGCCGCAAGGCTTCTTCTGCTCAATACTCACTCCACCCCATCATGCATCTCTGCAATCAAATACCACGGCATCCTGCGACGACCAGATACATTCATAGAGGCTCCGGTCGTAAGTTTGTTTACTTACAAACAGGTCACTCCATTCCCGTACTCTGGTCGGCTCAGCGCACTCCCACTCATCGTCCCAGCGCACCTGGTCACAGCAATGCACACGATCGCACCTCCTGTCTGCAAACCCTGGCTAAATCACCTGAGTTCATCCCCACCGTACAAAACAACATCAAGCTCACCCTGTTCAATACCCGGTCCCTCAACAACAAAAGCCTCATCCTGAACGACTACATTCTGGATAATAAACTGGACTTTCTCTGTCTCACTGAAACCTGGTAACAACCTCTGGACTACTTCTCACTCAACCTCACTACACCCAATGGATATTCTTCCATCAATAAACCACGCTCGGAGGGCTGAGGTGGTGGAATTGCCATAATTCACCGACAAGACATCAAGACCAGCCTCATCTCCATATAATCTGCTCCATCATTTGAACACCTGGCTTTTAAACTATCTGGTCACACACAGTCAGTCATGGCTGTCGTCTACCGCCCTCCCAAACCACACCCATCATTCCTGTCTGACTTCTCCTACTTTCTGACCAGCTCTGTTCCCTCTCCCCCTCAATCCTCCTCCTTGGTGATTTCAATATCCACATGGACTCCACTGACTCCACAATAACCACTGACCTCACTGATTTACTCACCTGCTTTAACCTCACTCAACATGTCAACTTTCCTACCCATAACCGTGGTCACATTCTGGACCATGTCTGCTCTACTGGATTAATTTTGCACCATCTCTCTGGCTCCGACCTCACCCTCTCTGATCACCTAGCCATCACTATGACCATCAACATCCCCACCCCAGCACCAAGGCATTATCGCACTATCAACTTCCATAAGCTAAACGCTCTTTCACCTACCTCATTCTCATCCACCCTCTCTGGAAAAATGTCCACTTCTCCCTTCGTTGACCTCCACACCCCTTCTGACCTCACTGACTACTACAACCACACTCTCTCCTCCTGCCTTGACCAGCTTGCGCCTATAAAAACCAAAACAGCTTCTTTCACCCATTCTGCTCCCTGGTTTGCCCCTGAACTCCGCCCGATGAAAACTCGTGCTCGCCAACTTGAAAGACTCCGCAATAAAACAGGTCTCACAATTCACTCCCAAGCCTACAAGGACCACCTACAACACTACAAAGATGCCCTCTCCCACGCCCGCTCAGCCTACTACTCTCAAATTATCCACTCTGGCTCCGGAAACCCAAAAGCACTCTTCTCTACAATAAACAAACTCCTCAGCCCCCTGACCACCACCACCCAGTCATTCACAGCAGACAACTGCATCTCCTTCCTTTCATTCTTCCAATGCAAAATTGACAACATCTACAACAGCTTAACCACCACCGCACCCGCTCCCCATCAAACCACCTGCCCCCCCTTATCCTGCCAACCCATGTCTCAATTCTCCCCAGTCTCCCCTACTGACCTCTCTGAACTCCTCATAGGAATGAAAACTGCCACCTGCACTCTTGACCCCATCCCCTCCAGCTTTGTCAAGGCCTCCCTTCCTGCTCTCTCTCCACTTATCACTGCAACAATAAACTCCTCCCTGTCTCCAGGAATCGTCCCACCATCCCTCAAAATTGCTGCTGTTACCCCCATTCTGAAAAAACCTGGACTCAACCCTGACACCCTAAATAACTTCAGACCCATCTCCAACCTACCCTTTCTGTCAAAAGTTTTGGAACGCGCTGTAGCCACTCAACTCAAACATCACCTCTCTGCCAATAACCTGTATGAAACATTCCAATCCGGATTCCGCTCCAACCACAGTACTGAAACTGCTCTCCTCAAAATCACCAACGACCTTCTCCTCTCCTCTGACACTGGCAACCTCAACATTCTCATCCTCCTCGACCTCAGCGCCGCCTTTGACACCATCAATCACACCATCCTCCTCACCCGACTTGAAACCACCTTTAACATTACCGGCACTGCCCTCTCTTGGATCAAATCATACCTCTCTGACAGACGCCAGTTCATCTCCATCAATAACTGCAAATCCCCCACTGCTCCCCTCCCCCAAGGTGTCCCCCAAGGTTCAGTTCTTGCCCCCCTCCTCTTCATCCTGTACCTGTCCCCCCTTGGTCACTTAATCCGCCGTCACGGTCTCCAATTCCACTGCTTCGCCGATGACATCCAGCTTTTCATCTCCACCAAGTCCATCTCCACCGCCACCCACTCTATCCTGACAAACTGCATCACTGAAATAAAATCCTGGCTTCAAATCAACTTCCTCAAACTTAACTATGATAAATCTGAAATAATCATCATTGGCCCAAAAACGCTCACCAAATCCACCCATACTTTTGCCCTCAACATCGATGGTTTCCCAGTATCCACCTCCCCTCTCATCCGGAATCTTGGCATCATCTTTGACCAAACCCTCTCCTTCGACAAATACACTAAACACATCACAAAGACAGCCTTCTTTCACCTAAAAAACATCGCCCGTCTCCGTCCATCCCTCTCCTCCACGGCTGCAGAAACCCTCATCCACGCCTTCATCACCTCCCGTCTGGACTACTGCAACAGACTCCTCTATGGTTCATCCTCAATAATCACCAATAAACTCCAATACATTCAGAACTCCGCTGCCCGTCTACTCACCCATTCCCGGACCCGTGACCACATCACCCCCGTCCTTTATAAGCTTCACTGGCTCCCCATCCCCCAGAGAATCCAGTACAAAATCCTCCTCTTGACCGACAAAGCCCTCCATAACCTGGCCCCATCCTACCTGACTGACCTCCTCTCCAGACACACTCCCACCTGCAACCTCCGCTCTGCTGGTACCAACCTCCTGACCCCCCCCCCATGCGGACCAAATTCAAATCCTGGGGGGACAGGGCCTTCTCCATCGCTGCTCCCACCCTCTGGAACTCGCTACCTCACACCATCAGACACTCCTCCTCACTCACCACATTCAAAACATCACTCAAGACCCACCTGTTCAACACTGCATTCAACATTTAACCCACAGCATTTAACCCCTGACTATCTCTTCTCCTTCCTTTTGCTTTGATTATTTACATATTGATTTTTGTCTTTTTGCACTTGTTTTTTGTACTCTGTCAAAGCGCCTTTGGGCTTCTTGAAAAGCGCTATATAAAATAAATGTATTATTATTACTATTATTAACATGGAGAGTAACCCAGTTTTAGGACCGGCACAGAAGATAACCGAGAAGGAAATTGAGGAAGCGATAAAAGCAATGAAGAGTAGAAAAGCGGGAGGGCCGACGGGAGTTGTGGGAGATATGTTGAAGGCAGAGGGAAATTGGGGTGTGAAGAGAATGACAGAGATCTGCAATCTGGTGGTGAAAGAAGGCTGCATTCCAGTGGATTGAGAATTGAGTAACCTCGTCCCTCTATACAAGGGGAATGGTGACCCTCTGGACTGTGGCTCGTATCGAGCGATAAAGTTATTGGAGCATGGAATGAAGGTATTGGAAAGGGTGTTGGAGAGGAGGATAAGGAAGAAGTGAAGATTGACGAAATGCAGTTTGGATTTATGCCAGGAAGAGGAACGACAGACGTGCTTTTTATTGTGAGGCAGTTGCAGGAGAAGTACATGGAGAAGAGGAAGAAGTTGTTTCTTGGGTTTGTTGATCTGGAGAAAGCATTCGATTGGGTTCCACGTGAAGTAGTGACATGGGCATTGAGGAAGTTAGGAGTGGAGGAATGGTTGATCAGAGTAGTGATGGCAATGCACAAAAGAGCGCGCACAGCTGTAAGGACGAAGGACGGGAACAGTGGTGAGTTTGAGGTGAAGGTGGGAGTGCATCAGGGGTCGGTACTAAGTCCACTACTATTTGTAGCTGTGATGGAGGTGCTGGCTCGGAATGTAAAGGAGGGTTTACCGTGGGAGTTGTTGTATGCAGATGATCTGGTGTTGATTGCAGAAAGTATGGATGGACTGAAGGAGAAGATGAACAAGTGGAAGGAATGTATGGAGACAAAAGGTCTGAAGGTGAATATCAGAAAAACGAAGGTGGTGGCAAGTGGTAAAGTATGTGGTGAGGTGGAAAGAACTGGGAAGTGGCCGTGTGCTGTGTGCAGGAAGGGTGTCGGAGTGAATTCCATTCAATGTACAATGTGCGCTGAGTGGGTTCATCAAAAATGTAGTGGTTTGAGAGGGTCATTAACCAGTGTGGCAGCTACATTCAAGTGTAAGGTGTGCACGGAGGGAGCTGCAGATGGAGGAAATGTTGAGTTGGATCTTGGAGATGGCGTGAAGCTGGAAGGTGTGAAAACATTTTGTTACCTAGGAGACATGCTGAATGGAGGTGGATCAGACTCAACAACGGTTGCTAGAGTGAGATGTGTATGGAAGAAGTTTCGGGAACTGAGTGGCGTGCTGACGAGGAGGGGAGTGTCGTTGAAGCTGAAGGGAAAGGTGTATGCTGCATGTGTGAGAAGTGTTATGATTTATGGGAGCGAGACATCGGTAATGAACGTAGAGCAGCAACGAAGGCTGGAAAGTGTGGAAATGCGAATGGTTCGGTGGATGTGCGGAGTATCGTTGAGAGAGAGGAAGACAAATGATGAATTGCGAAAGATGATGGGAATAGAGCCTGTGATGGATGCTGTGAAGAGAAACAGGTTGAGATGGTTTGGTCACGTGTTGAGGAAGGATGAAAGTGACTGCTTGAGAAGAGTGCTGGAAATGAATGTAGAAGGAAGTCGAGGACGGGTAAGACCGAGAAAGACTTGGCTAAACATGGTTGAAGAAGAAATGCGGGCAAGGGGGTTAACAAGGGGAGATGCAGAAAATAGGGCAAAATGGAGAAGATTGTCATGGGGACCACAAGGCCATTCAATGGGATGCAGGTAGAGAAGATAACGTGGGGATGTGTGAGAAATGCGGGCAAGGGGGTTAACAAGGGGAGATGCAGAAAATAGGGCAAAATGGAGAAGATTGTCATGGGGACCACATGGATAACCCCCGCTCTTGCAGGGGAAATGGCCTTAAAATGCCTGTTGTTGTTGTATTTATCGCTTTTCACCCGATCTCTCAATGGTGAAGAATCAGGAAAAAATCAAATAATTCTCGTATCTGAATCCATATTCCAATCTTCACCAAAATATAATCGATTCCTCCTTGTCACATATCCAACCTGTCCACCAAGTTTCCTCCAAATCCGTCCATAACTTTTTGAGTTATCCTGTTGTATGTCGGCTTTAGCCCTATCACTTAATGGTGAAGAATCACTTCAAAAATTCTCTGATCCGGATCCGGATTCGAATCTTCACTAAAATTGAGTGAATTCTTCCTTGTCACATATGCAACCTCTCCACCAAGTTTCGTCCGAATCTGTCCACGACATTTTGAGATATCTCGTTCACAGACAGACAGACAGACAGACAGGGATGAAAACATAACCTCCATCCACCTTTGTTGGTGGAGACAACTAGGAACATGATGCTGCTTTTCTCTCAACAAAGCTCAGAGACCCTAAATCTCAAACAAGAGATCAGGACAAGCTTCCAATGCAATCTGGAATCCCAACCTTGCTCTTCAAACTCTCTGCCTATGGCACCCATGGCCAACTCCACTCTTGAGTTACTGACTTGATCTATTCTCAAAGCCAACGTGTCACTCTCCACAGAATACCTTAATCTTCTCTCTCTGTCAAAGCTGGAGTGCCCCAAGACAGTGTTCTGGGCCCAATCCTATTCCTAATCTTCATAAACAATCTCTCTCACTCTCTGGAAAATCCTCTATTTACTAATGACTCCACCCTCTGCCGAGACATCCTTCATCCTTCAGTCAGGCAGGCCGCAGCTTCTTCCTTCTCTTCACAAGATGGTCAAACACTTGGAATGTCTTTCAATCCTGACAAATCTCACACTCACTATCTCTCTCCAAAAGGACCTTCGAGAGAACCCTCCCATCTACCTTCTTAACAATCCTCTTGAGGAAGTTTAGTCATTCAGACTCCTGGGTCTCACTATCAACCATGATCTTTTTTGGGCAAACCATATTTCAAAGTTGGCCTCCAAAGTCAGTTGCCGACTGGGCATCCTCCATCATACAAAGTCATCCTTGGAACACCTGAACTCCTATCCAGCTACAAGGCCTTCATCCACAGCTTGATGGAGAGAAGTACTCCTTCTGGGCTGATTCCCCTGCCTCACACCTATTTTGCTCGACACTGTGGAAACCAAGGCCTTCAAGATTATTGGAATGTCCTGCGACAAAACTGAGTCGATGAGTCGATGGGCCTATCACTTTCCCACTGCAGACAGGTCTGTGGTTTCTCTGTCTTCTTCCGCCTCCTTTCTGGTCTTTCCAAGCTTTGTCCCCTCCAGGTTTCTGCAGGGCACACGCAGTCCACCATCAACTCTTCTCTGGTGAAACTCCCAAAATCCAGAATCACTGCTCACCTCCACTAATTCGTTCCTCCTTTTTCCCCACCTATGGCGCCAACTTCCATGTTATTTTACATAAGATTATTTCCCCTCCAAGTCAAGACTGGCTGCTCGTCACCAATTCAGATCATCCTCCATCCAAAACCATTATCTTTTGTAACTCCTTTAACCACCACCTCCACACCCTCAAGGCCACCTCCTTACAAATTTCCATTTTTCTCTTCCTGAGAGTTAGCGTCTCTATCCATCTTCTCCACCCATGCATCCTGCCTTACCCCTTATTCCTCCCCACACCCATTTATTTGTCCAAGTCTTCCTCTATTTTGTTCCTCAACTCTGCTGTGAGTGTTTCCCCTCTCTCTCGACTGTTGTTTTTGCTCTGTTGCATCCTATCTCTTGCAGGATTGCTGCTCGCTAACCTCTCTGCACATGCAGGGTTTTGACATTGAATAACCAAACGTTTATTGATAAAATTGAACAACAGGCATGAACAAACACTTGGCAAAATTTGAGCACTTCAATTAACGATTTTTGCCACCCAATACCCGTGATGGCAGAATGAGAAGAGACTTGGCCACACTGGAGTTTAACTATTTTATCAAGTTAATACAGACAATGAAATACAAGAACAATCCTATTTGAATTACTCGAACAAATTACATGAGGCATAAATCTGACTGAAGCCTCGACAGAAGACAACAAAAGAAAGCACTTGATAACATTACTTAATTTCTGATAACATGGACCATCTTCTATCTACCCATCCCAACTCTCTCTTCCTCATATGTGGTGATTTCAACTGTCATCATGCCAGTTGGCTGGGTGTGGGTACCTCTCTCACCAGCCATGGCTCCTCAGCAAAGGACTTCTGCGACTCACTGGGACTGACACAATCTGTCAATTTCCTGACCCAGATCTCAGTCAACGGAGCATCTTCTCTTCTAGATTTGGTTATGACAAACTTCCCTGCAAATGTCTGCTGCTCTTCTTCCGCTCCAATCGGTTCTTCTGATCATTTACTTGTTAAAGTGGACATCTCTCTGGCCATTCTCAGAGAGCCTCCTCAGCGTCGACGAGTCTGGCATTTCACTCAGGCTGAGTGGCACGGTCTTCAAGCAGCCATCAATAATCTGGACATCTCCACTGCCTCTGACATCAACTCATCCTGGGAATTATTCCAAAGCAAATTGCTCTCTGTCATGCACAGATTTATCCCATCTCGTCTTCAGTTGTCATACCCTTCCTCCCGTCCATGGTACACGGAATCTTGTGGTGAGGCAGTTGCCCTGAAACAACTTGCCTTCGCCTCCTGGAAGGCAAATCCAACAGAAGGCAATCTCATTTCCTTTCACAAAGCCAGGAACAAGTGTGTGTCCACCCTCAGGAGAGCCAGGAAAAAATATCTCTCTACTCTCAAGACTGAACTCTCAAACCTGTCTCCCTCTTCCAAATCCTGGTGGCGTCTGGTCAAATCTGTTTCTGGTGTTTGTTCCCCCTCCATCCCCTCCCTTACCTCAAACGGCTACACAGCTGACTCCGCACGTGAAAAAGCTGAATGCCTCGACTCTGTGCTTGCCTCAAAATCTTGTCAAAAACCCGTCTCTCTCTCTGTACCTACCGTACCCAGTCGTACCCAGCTGCTCCTGGACTCTGTGTCCTTCTCTCCTGACAAGTTGGAGACGTTTGTGTCAATCCTCGACTCTGATTCTGATTCTGCAACTGGACCAGACGGCATCAGCCCACGGGTCCTAAAATCCTGCTCTGCCGCTCTTTCACACCCTCTCTCTGTTCACATCACCCTCTCTTTTGCTCAAAGTCATCTGCCATCAGCTTGGAAATCAGCCAACATTACCGCTGTACACAAAAAGGTGCAAAAACAGATCCTTGCAACTACAGACCAATCAGCCTGCTCCCAATCATCAGCAAAGTCATGGAATCCATCATTGCTTCGGATATCAAATCCTTCCTCTTCTCCAATGGCTTGATCTCTGATCAACAATTTGGATTCAGACCAGGTCACTCTACTCTGGACATGCTGCTTTTGCTGACATGCTGCTGACTCTCTGGAAAATCCTCTCCATCTCCTTCCTGATGACTTGACTCTCTGCCGCTCCATACCTCATCCCTCAGATCAGCAGTCTGCAGCCTCCTCACTCTCTGCAGACCTGGACAAAATCACAGACTGGTCAAACAAGTGGAGTATGTCTTTAAATCCTTCAAATCTCACACTCTCACTATGTCTCTCCAAAAAGACTGACTGGACAACCCTCCCATCTACTTTCTGAACAATCCTCTCCAAGAAGTTCGGTCACTCAATCTTTTGGGTGTCACTATCTGCCATGATCTTTCCTGGGAAAACCACATTTCCAAGCTGGCCTCCAAAGGCAGTGACCGACTGGGCATCCTCCGTCATGCAAAGTCCTTCATTGGCACACCTGAGCTCCTCAGTACATACAAGGCTTTCATCCGCAGCTCAATGAAATACTGTTTTCCCCTCTGGGCTGCGGCTCCTGTCTCACACCTAGCTCGTCTTCACGCTGTTGAAACCAAAGCTTTCAGAATTATTGGAATCTCCCGCGATGAAGCTAACTCCGAGGGCCTTTCACTCACTCACCACAGGCAGGTTTGGTGGTCTTTCTGTCTTCTACCGACTCCTCATTGGCCTAGCTCCCCCAGCTCTGTCTGTGCTCTGTCCCCCAAGCATTCCTACAGGTCGCACAAGATCTGCCTGCAACCCTCTTATGGTTAAACTGCCAAAATCAAGACTCTCTGCTCACCTTCACTCCTTCATTCCTCTTTTCTCCCGCCTCTGGAACAAACTCCCTCACTCTCTTCAATCCCACTCCACCCTCCAGGTCTTTAAAACAGCTGTTCACCACCATCTCTTATTTTCCCCCATCCAAAACCTTTGATCTATTCCACCCCCGTTAATTCACCCCAGATCCACTTTTTTGAAATACCAACTTTTTTCCTGGAAGTCCTAGCAGTGTCCATGTGTTTTCTCCCTCTCGCCCCCCCCCCCCCCCCAAGCCCTGTCCCTCCCACAAATCTGCCGATGTCCCTGTTCTCGACTGTGTTTTTATGTGATTAATGTTAGCTCTTGCACGAGCCTCAATCTTGTACACAAAAAAAGGCACTCATCGATTAGGAAAAAAACAACTCCCAAGTGGAGCCACAGGTCTGTACAACACGAAGGGGATTTCTCAGGAAAGGAGGGAAGGCAAAATAACTAATTAAAATTCTAAGATAAGGATGAGGAGATAAAACACGTCCCTGGTGGATTGAAGATGGCCGCCGGCAGACCACAGTCTGCTCTCCGGGCAAGAAGGGTGAGAGTTCACTTGTGGCCAGCACCTTGGCTGCTGTGGGCCGTTGAGCTTGTGCTGTCGAGAGATTCCAAGCTAACTGCCACTCCCAAGTGCGCTCCAACTCCACCACAACTCTCTGGCTCATGGCACTAATGCTACTCAGTGACCGGACTGTCTGAGCTCTTCCCCAACTTAACCGGAGAACATCCTCAGCATTCCACCCCTTAAGGCTGGATGCTCTGGTTAAATTCCGAGAAGGCCAAGTCATTTTGTGTCCCAGCAATAAATGTCAAATAAAGGTTTGGCCGCAAACATGGGTTTGATTTTGCCAGTCCCGAAGGGATGGCAGGGATTTGCTGACAAAGGTAATTGAAGTGGCTACGTTGCTCCAGGCATGGTGTGAGAATCTAGCAATGTGATTAAAACAAGCATTTGTGGTGTGGGGCTGTGGCAGATATGAGCTTCCTGGAGTAGGGAAGGTGGAATCTCCAAAGCAAAGTGACCCAACTTTGCAAAGTGTTGGAAGGGATGGGTCATGGGATTCCGTTGTAAGGGCCTTTGCATGTACTCCATAGATGGGCACACACCATGTTCTCGACGGCAGTCCCATGCAAGGCCTTCTGCATCATTAATATCTAAAGACAGGATGCTGATTCCAAAGAACTGTCACTCTTCCACTGGCAGTAAGTTGGTAGGCTCTCCATTTTCTACAAGCTTACACCTGTCCTTGTTCTGCCTGCCCTCTCCAAGCCACCTCAGGTCATATGCATTCCTTTAGAAACCCTCCTCTGCTCATCCTTCAAAAGTCCAGACTGGTTGCCCACCTGCACTCATGAGTCTCCTTGTTCTTCCTTGCACCTCAATACACATTGGTTCCTTCATATTCACATAGTTTCTAAAGCTGCTACCCTGGAAAAGAGCATGGCCAAAAGCAGCTTCATCTCCAAAAAAACAAAAAACACACACACACACACGACGAGATACCCGTTCTACAGGTCTTTCTCTCTTTCTCTTTCTTTCTTTCTTTCTTTTTCTCTTTCTCTCTCTCTCTCTCTGTGTGTGTGTGTGTGTGTGGGGGGGGGGGGGTTACATAGGCTATGTGGCCTCAACCTCACGTGGGGACATGTGTCGATGCCACTGGCTGTTAGGCCAATGTCGATTACACCGTTGGCATCGGCAATTCCACACGCATTGGTCGGTACACCGGCGAAATTATTCAAGGATAAATGATGTGAAAAAAAATAATTCTGTTAGTCTATATAGATTTATTTCGTCTATATAGATTTAGGTGGCAGCAAGAAGAGGGTGAGGGAAGATGGGGAAGGGGGGATGGGTGTCGTGGGTTGTTGGAGAGGCAGGTCATAGTGCAAAACCATCTTGGGGGAGTGAACTCTTGATTCCAAGTTTGAGCAACATGTGTCAAAGGATGTGACTGGTAAATCAGAAGAAACACACCAGTAGGGGGGTTATGAGTGTGGGGGTTGGGGCAGGAGCTATTCTGAGGGAGTGGACACTCTTCATACCAAGTGTGAGTAAGCCCCATGGGCCAACGGGTGTACCCAGTATATGGAAGCAAACACATGGTGAGGGAGGGAGGTAGGAAGGTGGGGATTGGGGTGATGTGGGGTGGGGGGGGGGGAGGAGGGGTTTGGGGGGGGAGAGGTTTATAGTGCAAAACCACCCTGGCGGAGTGAAACAATCTTGATGGCAAGTTTAAGCCCCATGGGTCAAATGGTGGGGAGGGCAAATCAGAACAAACACGCACACACGGCTCAAATATGCAGATAGATATATGTATATGGTATATACACGACTGGTCAAAAGTTTTAGAACACCTCAATTTTTCCAGTTTTTATTGAAATTTAAGCAATTCAAGTCCAGTGAATAACCTGAAATGGTACAAAAGTAAGCAGTAAACTACTCGAGGTTAAAAAAAAAGTTTCGGTTTGCAAAAACGGGAAAACAATGTAAATTGCACCGTTTTTTTTGTTAAAAAAAACAAAAAAAACAAAAGGCCTTCTTCAGGGAACAAGTAATGGGTTAACAACTTAGAGCTGTTCTGCAGCAATGCAAGTAAATTAAGCCTTGAAAGTTGATGCATACAATTCCTCCAGGCGTCCCAACCTCTGCTGATTACTTGATTACAAACCCCCTGTCTGTATAAAAGCAGCATTGGAACAGACTGTTTTTACACCCTCTGAAGCATTATTTGGACAACTGGAGGAAACTCTGACAGGAAGAGGTCTGGCAGACCCAAAGCCACAACAGAATCAGAAGACAAGTTTCTGAGAGTCGACAGCTTGCGTGATAGGCGGCTCACATGACAACAGCTTCAAGCACAGCTTAACACTGGTTGAAGTAAGCAAGTCTCAGTTTCAATTGTGAAGAGAAGACTTCGAGCTGCAGGTTTGACAAGTCGAGTGGCAGTAAGAAAGCCATTGCGAAGATGGCAAAATAAGAAAAAGAGGCTTCCATGGGCCATGAAGCACCACCAGTGGACTACTGAAGACTAGAAGAAGGTCTTATGGACCGATGAATCAAAATTTGAAATCTTTGGTTCATCACGCAGGGTTTTTGTACGCCATCGAGTAGGCGAAAGGATGGTTACTCAGTGTGTGACACCAACTGTCAAACATGGACGAGGAAATGTGATGGTCTCGGGCTCTTTTGCTGGATCCAGAGTCGGCGACTTGCACCCTGAACCAAAAGGGCTACCACAGCATTTTGCAGCGCCATGCAATACCCTCTGGTATACGCCTAGTTGGTCAGGGGTTCATCCTACAGCAAGATAATGACCCTAAACACACCTCCAGGCTATGTCAAAACTACCTTCGAGGAAAAGAACAAGACGGTAGGCTTCAAATCATGGAATGGCCAGCACAGTCTCCAGACTTAAACCCCATCGAGCTGGTTTGGGATGAACTGGACAGAAGGGTGAAAGCAAAGCAACCTACAAGTGCAACACATTTGTGGGAACTTCTGCAACAATGTTGGGAGGAACTTCCCGAACAATATTTGATTTCCATTGTAGAAAGAATGCCACGAGTGTGTTAGGCGGTTTTGTCTGCAAAAGGTGGCTACTTTGCCGAGTCAAATATTTAAATTAAATTTTGTTAAATAAAATGATTCTATGATTTCTTTTTCATCTCCAATTGTTTATTTGTTCTATGCTTAATTTCACAGTACATTGAGACATTAAACTCCGTAAATTTCAATAAAAACTGAAAGAATTGAGGTGTTCTAAAACTTTTGACCGGTAGTGTACACAGTATATTTGTTTTCCTTTCCTACAAAATTGAATAATACACCATAAAACAAACCATAAATGCTTGTGTGCAAACAAATTGGTTGATAAATAAGGAGGCGATAATGTTTCTAATGGAGCTGAAACAATTGGGTGCATGGTGTTCAGGCAAGCTTCTCACCTTTTAGTTTGTCAATGAGTTCGCTGGCCTCGTGCTCAGTATAATGTGAGGGGCGAGGGGGAGATGGCGAGCGACAGCGCTCTTCCAGGAGGCGGCGATGCCGTTCATGCCGAGCAAGCGCACGCTGCCTGCATTCCCACTCATATTGATCATCACGTGCACTCGCGTAGTCCACGTGAAGCCGTCCCGAGTCTTTGCGATCTGAGCTCGAGCCAATTCTCATTCTATATCCTGAAAAAGACATTTAAAAGGAATTAAAAGAGGTCAACAAGAAAAAGGCTAATGGAAGACGAGATGGTTGGAGGATGATGTAAGAATACAGATAATAAGGCAGTGAGAAACCACCTGATAATGAGATAGACAAACAAACAAAGTTAGTATGAGCACTTAAGATCATGGACAAGTCTCAGTAAAATAATGTGGATCACAGTAAGCTGGTCCTTGGTTCGTTGTGGTCGTCAATTAGAATTTTAACAATTGGAGCATTGGCAGTTCTAGTTGTTTATGGCAGGATCAAATTGGCAGGATCAAAGGCTTGTAATGGGCTTCCACACTCGCACATCGACATACAGACAAGACACAACACAGCCTGTGGGTTTGGGGAAAGGGTCGTCACTTCCCGGGATACTCTGGGTACCAGCGACGTCACAACATTAGCGCCGCTTTTATCACCGCACCCAGCAGGGTATTTCCTCAGGAGGAATGTCCTCCTCCCCATGGATGCCAACCTATGGGGATTGTCCGTGCTCTTATCCGTTTAAATGCTGAACGTCAAGCGAGGAAGCAGTACGTAACATTTTAAAAGTCTTTGGTACGACTCGGCCAGGGGTTTGAACCGCCCACCTCCCAGACATGATGTTCCAGGTGTTTGACTAGCTTATGACACCTGGAAGGTGACCTGCAAAGCATGTAAGCCTCATATTTTCCCTGCCGTTGATTAACAAGTAGACAAGCAAAACCAAATCAGTGGTCAGATCCAAATCAGATGAAAGTGACATCTGATGCTTTTGGAAACAATTGGAATGCAGTCAGACATTCTCAAGAGGTTAATGAAAAAAACAAAAAGAAAGAAAAAGATGAAACTTCTACAGAATAATCATGCCAAGCAAACACAATTACGCTGCTTGGGGGAGGTGTAAATGAGTATGAAGCAAGTAGATGCAGATCCATCTACTTGCTTCATACTCTGATCCTGCTGCAATCAATTACTTGCCATATTGAGGACATGACCCCTACCTGAAAGAGAGATGGCCTCATCGACCATGTGCTCTTCAGCGAAGCGAATGTGTGCAAAGTTCTTGCCCTTGCCCTTACGCAGTGCTGTGAGCTCTCCACATCGTTCAAACACGTCCCGGATGAGCTCCTCTCCTGCAGCTTCCGGCAGGCCACCCACAAACACAGTGCGACATCCAGGTGGTCGCTCACGCAGCGAAGGTGCTGACATGTCTATGGCGTTAGGGTACAAATGAGTTAAGATGTGAACAATGTGCTGACATTGGTTATTTAGTTTAACAGGCACTGCCTGTAGAGGAAAACAAAAGGAAAACAAATAGGATACTTTATCTTGGAATTCATGATGTTATGATAAATATACCATGGAGAGCTCGGCCCTTTAAACATGTGGAGACATCCATATTACTTGTATTCCTGAAAAAGCTTATCCCAGATCTTTACAGCAAATGCCTTTAACTTATGCAGAAAATAGATTATCCCTTGTTACCCCTCATAAAAGATGAGAAATTAGGCTTTCAGGAAAGGCATTTTCTTTTCAGGAAAAATGAAAATTTTATTAAATTAATGAATAAAAAGAACAAAATCATCACCAAACGTCTTTCTAAATTAAAATCTCGAATTAACCTTCAGAACCTACAGAGAGTTGAGCGTAAAGTGAGATATGTAGAGATGTAGTGGGCAAACGAACTGGGGTTTGGTGGGAAGAGGGTGCAGTGTGTGCAGTGTATGATCTCCTGGGTCTGAGCTTCAGCGTAACCGCCAGTTCCAGGAAATAGGGAAAGGCTTGCGGCAAATGAAGCTGCATCAAAAGGCTGCAGACTGGCAGGAGCAGCTCCCAGGAGGCCCATATTAGGCTCGAAACCTGATGGAACTGGGCCAAAGCCTGACAGGTAAAAAGGGAGGAAATGCTCAGGCACAACTCTTTGGCAAAAACAGGGGTGTTTTTCAAATTAAAAGGCAGAGCTTGCTTCAATGTTTCTTGCAAATCAAGGAACATTTAAGAACACATGAACACTAAACATTGCTTCCATTAGCCTCAATATCTAAAATAATAAATGTCAGAGTGTGTGTGTGTACCAGTCAGTCAGTGTGTGTGTAGTCAGCATGTGTGTGCGTAGTCAGGGTGTGTGTGTGTGTGTGTGTGTGTGTGTGTGTGTGTGTGTGTGTGTGTGTCAGGGTGTGTGTGTATGTCAGGGTGTATGTGTGTGTGTGTGTGTCAGGGTATGTGTGTCAGGGACGGGTGTGTGGGTCAGGGTGTGTGTGTCAGGGTGTGTGTGTCAGCGTGTGTGTGTGTCAGCGTGTGTGTGTGTCAGCGTGTGTGTGTGTGTCAGCGTGTGTGTGTCAGCGTGTGTGTGTGTCAGCGTGTGTGTGTCAGCGTGTGTGTGTCAGCGTGTGTGTGTCAGCATGTGTGTGTCAGCGTGTGTGTGTCAGCGTGTGTGTGTCAGCATGTGTGCATCAGCGTGTGTGTGTCAGGGTGTGTGTGTCAGGGTGTGTGTGTCAGGGTGTGTGTGTCAGGGTGTGTGTGTCAGGGTGTGTGTGTCAGGGTGTTTTATCCTTGCTCAACCCGATGCCACCTCACTGGGGTGTTATGCCGCCATTTTGTTGCGGCCTATTCAAAAATGCTTTGTCGATTTTCCACGATAACCTCTCATGGACTAATTAAGTATATAATCAAAATCTGTCTTCAGATTTGAGGATCGGATCTGGTGGACTAAATAACTGTCGAAATCTAGAGTGAAATCTGAAAATTTAAAGAAATTACCGATTCTTATAATGAAGTGTACATCTTGTAACAAAGCTTTAAGCAAGGCTGTGTGGTCCATCCTCCATATTTACACAACAAAATGTGAAATTGCCAAAGCATTAAACTTAACTTTTTCTACTGTTCCGACAATTATATTGAGAGAAGAAAAGATTAAGGAATGTGCGCCAAGTGTAAATTCATTGAGTGCAACAAAAATAATATTACGTTTGTGGGGGTAGGGATACTTTCGTCCAAATAAATTTGTATAGGTAGGTGCTCCGAATGTCGTGTAGAAACCCTGATGTAATAAGTACTTGTGTAGACCATGTGTTCGGATTAAGCTTGTATATTAGTCCCCATCGCGAGGGGGTGGGGCATGTTAACTAGCTTAGGGAATAAGGGTAAATTATCCCCTGTACGTCGTTCCCTCTGTGATTATCCCGTTGTCTCTTATGGCACCGCATTAGACACTAGTTAGAATCGCGCATTTAATGGCACTAATTAATAATAAAACTAACCAGAAACCCAGATGACGCACTTGGGCTGATTACCCCGACTGGAAAGGACGCATAGGACGAAAGATCCGTGAAGACACGCCCCGAGGAGCCGTGAATGGCCAGGGCTCTTGATTGACAGGGAAGGATGAGTAAGAAGCATCTGCTGATTGTCGAAGCACGACCGATGACGTCAGAGAGTGGGTGTAAAATAGTTGGAGCGGCGGACATCTCCCTGCTCGTTTTTGGATGCCATAGCGATCGGTCATGAGTGCTCCTCTACACCCCCCCCCCCCACCCCTCCCTTCTCGGTTATGGGTCTGGCAATAACGGTTGTGTGCCGGCATCTTCTCCTCGTTACCCTGTTCGTCTGGCGTCTGGGCATTGAAGGCGAACATTCCCTCTTGCGCCTCTCGTTGCGCCTCTGGGTTTTTTTTGCTTCTTTTCATCTTTTTTCTTTAAATCATGGGGGTGGTCCAATAAAATGGGTGTGGTGAAAAAATGAGGTGTGGTGGAATAAAATGGGTGTGGTCCTTTGAATGGATGGGTGTGGTGAAATAACGATTGTGGTATATCAAGGTCCGTACATTTGACTTGATGGCGGCGTTCACATCAACATCGGCATTGGACTAAATTTTCCTCAAAGTTAGTGGCGATATTGCACATTTGCAGGTTCTTCGCCAGGGTGTCCTTTACAAAGTTGCTTTGGATGGATGGCCTGGGGGGCACGTCCCTTCTGAGTTGGGGAAAAGTCCATCCTGACTGCTTTGGCAATACAATCTTCGCCCAACCTGACCAAGTGTCTGGTCCAGCAGAGTTGTGCATTCACAAGCATGGCCTCAACGTTTGTCATCTCAGCATGGTGAAGACTCTCTTCATTTTTGATTTTATATTGTCACTTTATATTCGTAATGATACACAGATGTCGCATTTGCCTTTTGGCGACCATATTGATAGTCTCCGGTAGAGGCACCACTTTTCACATCCATAAAGCTTTGCAGATATGACAACTGCATTAATAGATACTACATTTAGTTTTGAAAGAGATTACTCCCTTCTGCCATAAATGTGTTCTTAGGTGACCAAAAAGATGTGCAAGCAATACCAATCCGCCTAACTAAATTGATGTAAATCTGGTCATTGCTGACGGTGGTGCTACCTAGGTCAGTGAACTGCTTTATTGCCATAAGCTGAGTGTTCCCAATGTTTGAGTTGGTCTGATACAGACTGGTGAAGTACTTCTGTTTTATCAAATTGAATGCAAGTCCGAACGTTGAAGAAGATTCAGCCAACTTAGAAGTAACTAATGGAAAATTATTCTTCAGAATGCTCTTCGAAAGGCAGTCATCAGAAAATAACAATTCTTGTAAGGAAACCTCATGGAATTTACTCTTTGCTTTCACCATGGCCAGATTCCAAATCCCTGCCATAACCGTAGTCGAATGACAGGCATGGCCACGCAGTTCGTGAAAGACTTTGGCCAAATTTTCCCTGGCCAACCCCACAACAACGTGAAAATAATTGTCGCCATTAAAGAATAAGAAATGATGCATTATTGTCCGAAACGGCACCAATTCTCAGGAAGAACATCTTCAACAACATTTTTAATGAGTTAAAGGAGCATGGTTTGAGCCAAAACGATGTTGGCAATGGAGAGCAGAAATACCTCTGCAATAGTTTCTAGGACACCTGTTTTTTTTCTAAATTGTAGCTATGTGTGCACCTTTAATGTGTTGTGGTAATAGTTCCCTTGCCAAGACGTTTGTATAGTATTAGTCCGTTAAATTTGTTAACCAACGCAGACCCCCCCCCCCCCCCCCAATCTTGAGATGGTAGCCGAGATTCCATCAATAGCCCCATCTATTCGATTTGATCAGATGGATAACTTTCGCAAGTTTATGTGGAGTTGGGAAATTGTGTAGTTATATTTTATGATGATCCTATTGTCTGGAATCAAATACTTCTTGTGAGATATCGTTTGGTCTGTTCACGCGTTTGTGAAAATCTTCTTTCCAGGACCGAAGTAGTTGATGTTTGTCAGTAATCAAGGTAGAACCATCATCGCTTTTCAGTGGGACTAATCCATGATGTTTGGGCCCATATACTGATTTCAAGGCATTTGAAACAAATTAAGTATCCTGATGAACAGCAGAGCCTTGGAGTTCACTTGATTTCTGGTTCTATCGTCCACCTTCCATTTTGCTGTGGTGCCCGTAATTGACCGCAATTGTTTCACTCAATGTTTCTTGGTGAGAGTTTGATTTCCAAAGAGCAAGTCACGCTGTGTTACTCTTTTAGTATGAAGAAGCCTCCCAATGTCACTATTATTTTCATCAAACCAGTCTTGATGATGCCTTTTCTGAGTTCCATGACTGATGGGTGGCTGAGTGCCAAGGCTGACGTATCATACTATTATGTTTGTGGGGGTAGGTGATGACACACCATAGTGGAGATAGGACTATGTAGGGAAGCATGAACCGTGTGCGAGTAGGAAGCCAATCTCGATGTATGTATGTAGAAAAACTGTGAGCTTAAGGTTGTTTATATGTTCTTCACACATGTTAATTGTTAATTAGGCATGCTAATTAGCTCTAGGGATTAAGATTAATCTCCCCAGTATATGATTGCCTCCTGTGATTTCCCCTATATTCTTACAATTATAACAAGCCGGCCATAAAAACCCACATCGTTAACCAACAACAACAACTACCGGCATAAATGCCGACAGAAACCCAAACATTCCCGATCGGGCTAAACCCCGCCCCACCATCGCTGACAGTACCACAACATTACGATCTACAAGTAAACCCTGCCTCCAAGGAATCGTAACAGACAATTAACCCTGCCCCACCAACCGACTAAGGAAAAAGGCCCCGTCCAGTGGAGGCAGAGAATCGGTGGGTGGTCAAGAGGGCTGTGAGGCCCCGTCCCCGAAGTGCATGATTGGTCGGGGTGACGTCATCGAGAGACTTCGAGAACGGAGGAGGAGGAATCTCTCTCTCTTGTGCTGGCTTCATGGTGCGTGGTCGCTTGTGTCGTGTGCGAGCGTGAGGAGAACTTTGCAGAGCTCGTGTAGACTTTTGCCATCGTGAGGAGGAGGTGTTAGTGGCAGTTTGTGGGTCCGCGTTGTGCTTCCCTATATGGCAGAGGAATCCGAGGAAGGACACAACACACACAACAACAGGCATTTTAAGGCCATTTTCCCTGCGAGAGTGGGGGTTAGCCAATCTGAGGGAGGACTGCCCTCAAAAAGGGCCTCACGTTCGTGGCGCCGAGGAGCCCTCTTGTGGGCTTCCCACCTGTGGGCCCCGTCAAGCCATGCCAAGCAAGTCGAGTGCCGGCCGGCATAAAACGAAACAGTTTATTTTCTTTTTATCTTTGCCCCTTGTCTGTTTTGTGTGTCTGATGGAGACGTCTCACCGTAGGAAATATTCAATTTGCTTCACCGTTCGTTTTTATTCTTTGCTTTATTTCATCTTACTATAATTCACCAAATGTCCGTCCGTCTGTCTGTTCGAAGGTATCGTAAAAACTGCTGAACCAATCTCAACGATATTTTGGGTGGATAATCCTGGGATCTCCAGGAGTAAAATAGGCGATTTTGTTTTCCCAATTCCAGCTTTAGTCTCCAGCATTCTCAGGTTTGGACTCACGCATAACATTCGCGTTCGCATAACGTTCATTGTTCTCATTGTGACGATGTTGTTTTCCCGGGTGCCGCACAAACGGCTGCACCGATCGCTGCACAGCTGCACCGATCGAACTCGGTGACCATGGACAAAGACCTTTTATAAGGACACAGGTTGAATCCCTGCTTGAGAGAATTCTAACCCATTTCAACTGAAGGAAACACGTATCGGGAGTACATACGACATAGCGATTGTGAACACGATTAGTTTAATCTCCACATGAGAGAATTCCACATAGCTATTTGGGCGGTGAATATGCTAACAGATCGCTGTCTCCATCGATCTTGCCAATGCTGTAACAGCTATCGGCTCAAAATCCTTTTAACTGTTGATTTGGAAGTTTTTACAATGAAGGAAACACGTATCGGGAGTACATACGACATCGGGAGGACTAACAGCACGCGTCATCAGTATAAAGCTTAAATCTGTCATGGCGGATCTGAAGAGCGGAATGCTTGGAGAAGTGGTGGGCCACTTCGGCATGAAGGAGGATCAGAAACGTGGACTCCCACACTGCCACATCCTGCTGATACTTGCTCCCGCATGACGTTATTTTCCCGGGTGCTACACAAACGGCTGCACCAATCGAGATTCAACGGATGTTTATATAAATCGTTTAAAAGAAAAAAAGCCTTCAATTTCTGATATTTAGCCTTTTCATTTGGGCCTCCCAATTGAAGCACCGCCCATATGGCGAGTACCGTTGCTAGTTAAATTAATTTGTGTTGCATTTTCAATTGTGTGTCATGTTTCTTTGTTCTGTGGGTTTCGGAAATAAACCCGTGTGGGTTCCTTCACCCGCGCACGACGGACCACCCACCAGTTTCAGCTTTATCGCCTCGGAGTAAAAAACCGTTACGGCCTTCTGTCACCCTGCGTTGTTAACCGCTTAGGCTGACTTGACAATACATTGTTTTGTAGAAGTGTTGCCATTGTCACTCCATATCATCATCATCCTCTCCCATGTTGTCCTGAGCAAAGGCAGTATGCAGTTGCATGAAAAGTTCAAGTTGGACAAACTGAGTTGAGATTGGAGATAAAGCTTATTTTATTGGAAGGTCTACCAGCTCAAATGCAAGTTTAGATCTCAATAACTTGTGGTCTGTCCGACATTTAGCATCACTCATGGCTCTGGTGATGTGAAAGTCCCAGAGCTCACGGTGCCATGATATGACAGAGTCAGTAAGGTGCCAACATCAAGACATAGGATGCATCTGGGATGTTTATATTTATTAGGCTAGTCTAAATAATGATTTGGTTATAACTAATTGATGTTCACAAACTTATTGCAAAGAGCAGGTGCCCATTTCTGCTAACTCTACCCAGACCATGAAGTCCTATAATGGATTTTCAACGAGCACATTCATTACCAACACCAGCATAGAAGGCACAAGGGATCACAAGTTTGTCATTCAGGTTTGGCTGTGTGATATAAGTTGACAGGATGGCCTAGAGATACGCACACTCACCTCCAGGTTGTCTAACTTGGGTTTGAATCCCGACCAAACTATAAACTGTTATACCTGGTTTTCACAAGCAGGGTGATTCATCAATGTGTGTGCAGTCCCTCGGATGGACGCGAAACGGAGTGTCCCGTCTGCCAGCATTCTTTGGTGGACTTTAAAGATCCCATGGTGTCCTTCACGAAGAGTGGGTGACATATCGCCAGCACCATGAAATGAACAAATTCAAAATTTCTGCCATAACCAGCAGAGGGCATTGCATCTGTGGCACAGCCTATTATGCTACCCCACAGCCTTATGCTGCATACAACCGAAGAAGTCTGTGATGACAGGTCAGAGTAAAATTATTCCTTCACCTCATTGGGGATGGTCATTGTTGGAACGTATGCCCCAATAAGCGCAAGGTGATAATTTCCAGAAAGTTCCATTTTGAGCTTCATAAGACTGTCAGAAATACCTACTTGCAGGCTGAAATTGCTTGCCAAGTGATTCCTGCTTCTCTTTTATCTCCTTCCGATTTTCCTCTCCAGTAAAACGTGCAGCCTCTAATATCTTTTAAAGTTCTCATTTGTCAGCCAGTGTAGTTTCACTTCCTGCTGCTACCACATCATAGCGGGCAACCTTGTGAACAACATGGGCAGTACTATGTCGAGTATGAACATTCCAGGCTGCTAGGTTAAATTTGTGTTTTTCTTTTGTTTTGTTTCTTCCTTGATTATTTTTTCTCTTGATTGAATAATGAACAAATGCATGCATTTGAAAACAAGAATGACCACACTATGGACACAACCTGCGACACAAAATATATATATTTTCACCTCCTCTGTCCACTCCCTCATCCTTGCTGTTGAAGGTATTATATAATTTATCTCCGAGGGTCTTCACGGTTTGGTTAAATATCAATGACGAGTCTGACGGACAGCTGGATCTGGTTTCGGGCAACTAGTGCATCCACTCCGAACAGGAGCAGCCGGAAGAGTTATGTTATTACCCTCTCTGGGGTATATAGATTACAGTAGATCTAGGCTCAGGCCTCAAGAACGTCAGGGTTTGTTCAGTTACCAAGTTTCCACCCTTCCGCTCTTCCGCTCTTTCTACCTTTTGTAATAAACCTTTTGTTCATAAAAACCTGGACGTGGTCGTTCGAGGTACGGGACTTCGCCATTAAGTGCGACTGAATTGGTTTAAAAAAAATCCGGTAACAGGCCGATTGGGAAACGCACATTCAACGCTATTCAAAAATTATGCAACGCTAATGTTTTAGGGAGGCGCGTATGGACTTGATTAAACCTTACTAATAATGTGACACTCGACCCAAACAAAGCCAATGGAAATCAGACGCAATAAAGCAGCACAGTGTATAATCAGCAGAGGCCTATACACCTATATCTGTTACGCCCACTAGGAAACAAGACGGCGGCCAAATCATTTCTTCTCAGCACTATGGTGGGTGGAGTCATGCGACAGATGTGGGTGTGGTCCGGCAGCTGTCCGACCAATGGGTGAACATTTCAAAAATTTAACAACAGCAACAACAATGCGAAGCTCTTATAGACCTGTGACAACAACAACAGGCATTTTAAGGCCATTTTCCCTGCAAGAGCGGGGGTTAGCCTGTTGTAGACCTGTGACATGTCGACAAAGCCATAAAGCATATTTCAAATGAAAAAGCCGTAGTGATCAGATCGTGTGAATTTCTTTTTAATTTGCACACTATGCAAGTTTTGCTAATGTGATATAATGATGGCCCCAAGTGAATGCAGCACCCATAGCTTGTGGTTGTTGCTATAGAGAAACGTAGTGACTCTTTGCCTATTATAAAATGGGGGGGGGGGGGGGGGGGTCCTCCATATTTTATCAGAGGAATTTCAAGATCGCCTTCTCGTGCCAAAACCTTTTACATTTCGTTGACTTTTAAATTTTAGTTACACCAAGTATTTTTTTTACCGATTCATTCTAAAGGGTAATAACTCGACTGCAATTCAAATTGTTTATTTGCAAACTTAACGTCCCAATAATCTTTTTCAATTTATATTATTGGTCAAAGTGCAAACAAAACAAAACTATAATCAGCTGCAAAGTTATGGAGATGCCACACCTGGTACTCCTATGGATGTCATGCCAGGTAGACCAATGGCCTCTGCCCAGGGGTTTGACCCAGGAAGAACTCCCAACAGAGATCCTACAGATGTGATATCAACACCACCTGGAAACACAAAAAAACATCTGTACAAGTATGCAAAACAATGTTTACTTCCCATGCACGTTGCCAATGTTCTATATTGTGCTGCAAAATAAAAACGATCCAGAATAACATCATATTGACAAACAAACAGGTTAAACTAGACCACTAGTCATTGGTAAATCCAAATTGGACTAGAATTCAATTATGCATTTATCCCCCTGGTTGCATCATGACAGACGTGGCTCTGCCATTTGATACAGTCCCGCTGTACATTAGACCTGTAATTGTTGGATTCTGTCCAGGTTACCAGCGATAACTCGCCTACTCTTCAAATTCCTGATCTGCTGCGCTTGCTTCTCATTTGTTTGCTCTCTCCAACTTGTCTTCCCTTGGTCATCTCACTTCTGCATAGAAGTCGGCAAGCATCACTCCTAATCCGAAGGATCAAAAACTGATCTCAAATATAGGACAGCAATCTTAATGCAAAATTTTACAAGCAAAGTCATGGAATCCATCATTTCTGTCGATGTTGTCTTGCCTCTTTTCAAACAGAATTGCTGGCCTGTAGATCTCTGGCTACAAGTTTGGATTCCATCCCTGTCGCTTGACTCAGGACATGCCCGAAATACCGCTTACCTCTCAGCAATGGTCAGAGGCCCAAATCTAAGATAATAGGTCAGGACCATTTCCCTGGATATATGTCAGGCAGTCAAAACACTCTGAAGTCCTGCCCTACACACTAAGCTCACTGCCATGTGACAAATTGTGACATACAAGGTTGCACCCCTCCCTCCCCCCTCCAACCCCACCTCCTCTCAATCCATCCCATGGATGCTGGTCCAATGGACTAAGGCAGAGCTTGTTCCTCATCTGCATAAACAACCTATCCAATGCTCTGGAAAACCCTCTCTTCCTTGTTGCAGCCACCACGACAGTGTGTCATAAATATCCCATTCCACTGATAGGCCGTCAGTAGCTGTATCACTGCTGATCAGGAAGCTATTAGGTGCTGGTCTGATAAATGCAACGTCTTTCATTGCTGCTAAAGCTGATAGAATCACCCTGTCGATTTAGCATCCTCCATTGTCACACTTCCTCTTCTTTCGTGTATCATCAGATGGCCAGTTCAGTGTCGTGCAGCCATGCCCTCGTCTCTGGTCCTACGTCGAAGAGGCCGGCTTCTGAAGGTGGTCTGTATAGGGGGCAGGTGGTAATTATGTGTTCGGCAGTCTGCTCAGGCTCGCCGCACTCGCACGCGGCGCTGTCTGCCAGGCCCCCCATCTTCAGCGATGATTTGAAGCGGCCGACCCCCGTACGTAGACGGTTCAGCAAGGTCCATTGCAGGCGTGGTAGGTCTTCTCCTACGACGCCACCTCCTGGGTCCCAGATGTAGCGGTGGATGCGGGTGGGCCCGGCCGTTTCCCACACCTGCTTCCAAGATGCCGCCAGCCATGCGCTTCTAGACAGGTCCTCAGGGATAGAACTGAGCATCTCTTGTGCCGCCTTGTTGTAGGGATGGCGGGACTTGAGTCTGCTTGGAGGCGCCACTATCGTTGTGGTGTTGTGCAGGATGTGCCAGTCGTGTTTCTGGGCATTCCTTGCCAGGGCGAGGGTAGCAGCCTCCCGTCGGAGGCCGGTCGGGGCGATTCCCGCTAGGACTGGCAGGTGGAATGCCGGGGTGGGCTTCAAACAACCAGCTACAATGCGGAGGGCGTTGTTAATGGCAACATCAACCTTTCTCACGTGTGGGCTTCTGCTCCAGGCTGGGGCGCAGTATTCGGCTGCAGAGAAAACCAGGGCTTGCGTGGATATTAGTAGGGTCTTGGCGGAGGCTCTCCAGGTCGTACCAGCGAGACGTCGGATAACCGAGACCCTTGATGTCACCTTGGCCTTAACGTTTTCTAAGTGTTGCTTGAAGGACAGTATCTGATATAGGCGTACACCGAGGTACTTTGGGGCTTGCTGGAACTCCAAGCGTTTGTTGTCAACGAACACGTCCAGTTCCCTTTTTGCTTCTCTGTTGTTAAGATGGTATGCCGCTGACACTGTCTTACCAATGCTGAGCTGAAAACGCCACCTCCGGAGGTAGGCTACCAAGGTGCCCATGTCTTGGTTGATACCGTTTTCCATCGCCTTCCATGTTGGTCGTTGCAGCATGATGGCCAGGTCGTCCGCGTAACTGTACTTTCTGGATGTTGTATCCGGCAGGTCGTAGATGTAGATGTTAAACAGCATCGGCGAGAGAACAGAACCCTGCGGGACACCATTCCTCAATCTTCTGAGCCTGCTGCGCTGGCCGTCGCTGGTCTGTAAGATGAAACTGCGGTTTGACAGCATCTCCATGATGAAGTTCACCATATGCCAGTCCGGGATTGTCCTCAGCAACTTCAACTCGATGATTGTGTGGCGACATTAGTTTCACAATTCTTGTTACTTGTAGGGAAGGCCGCGGAGAGGCTGTCATCTTCTTCCCCCATTGTCACACGTCATTCCTTGAATAAAATCAGAAATACACAGTCCACAAAGCATTTATCCATACTCCATATCAACATAGAGTACTGCTCTTCCCTATGGACCGGTGCCCATGGAGATTCAGTGTAATCTAAAGCTCTCACCCTTATTGAAATCTCCCACAATCTCCCATGCCCTGCCTGCAGATAATCAATCTGACAGTTTATAGTCGGCTCAGGAAATCGAACCCAGACTTGACAGACTTAAACAGCTCAGAGTTAAACAGTAGGCACCACAATATTGTCGCGTGTCTCCCCTGTAGTGAACATCGCAGGGTGACGGATGGCCGACCGAGCTTTAACTCCGAGGCGTATACTCAACTATGGCGGTAGTGACACGCGCGGGGGTAGTGGAGAGCAGCGAGGTCCTTACCTGTATGGGTGGCCGTGACAGGGGTTATCCGATTCCCACAACAAATAAACGTACAGGACACAGGAATGAAAATGTAACAAATAATGGTTTAATAAAATTAATGCAATACAATAAAAACCAATGACACTAAATTCCTACCCAAGGGACCCTCCAGACGGACTCAAATACAGACACAGGGAGAAATAAATGAAAGTAAAAATGTAGTGTGTAATGTTAGCTGGTACTCAGCTCTGGTCTCCTCAAGCGGTCCTCGAACCCTGTCGGTCGTCGAACGGGTCCCCGAGTCTCTGCGTGGGAAACCACGCCTTGGTGCGAAGTCGTGGTCCCCGCACACGCCAAGTGAACAGGCCCGAGCTCCTTCCTCGTCCTTCCTGCTCGGCTGCACCAAGCCCCGATATTCCTCTCAGGTGCACACGGCACCAAATGCAACCGCCACGAGGCAACACCAAGAGAGGGAGAGAGAGAGAGAGAGTTGCGTCCGCCCTAGCGCAAAACCCGGAACAGAGGGATAGAAAATGCAACTGCTCGCAGTGAAGGCCAGCAAGGAGAGAGCACAAACTTGCGACTGCCTGTGACCAGCCTGGGACAGAAAGAGCTCATAAATGTGCGTCTGCTCGCTATGAAACCCAGAACCGAGAGAGGGAAAATGGCGGTGCTCTGCCTTTTTGTCCCTGGCGCTAGAACGTTCTATGATTACGTCGCACACGCTCCAATCAACGAGCGCCATCGCATCGCTCCAACCAATCATTCCTTTCAGGGCGGGGCCTCATGGCCCTTCTTGACGTCCCTTGAGATGACTCGGCTGGGTGGCGTCAGTGGCAGTGTTCGGATCCGGTCGGCGATTATGTCATTTCATTTTGGCGCTGATCACATGGCTGGTGGCGTGGTGGTGTGTGTCATAAGGAATGAAGGGAAAACCACAGAGGCAATTTACACACTAGGAAAGTTACCTTTATACCTTAACTAAGTAGCATAGCTCCACCCCTCGCGTGGAGACAAATATACACATAAACGGACATCTGGGCCTACTTAGTTACAGGAAGGTTTCTTCTTCTTCATAAGATTCAGAGCACACTACCCTATACAATTCTACCTCGACCAAGGCATTTCATTACCTACCCCGACAAACGTAACAATACAATGACAAACCTGGAAGTGTCTGTGTGGGGAGCTGTGGACGTCGCCTGCCAAGTTCTTGGCCTGGCTCCCCATTGGACAGGCTTTCGATCACCATGGGGCCTTTGGTTATGTTAAACTGCAATGGTTCATCGTTCTGAGATGGGTCAATGGAGTCTAGAAAAATAATTAGAAGAGTGATGGGGTGGGGGAGGAATGAAGAATAAAATGATGAAGGAATCAACAAAACCCGTACATCGCCAGGCATTAAACACACATTAGTACATACCTGTCATCAATTACATCAGAGAAAGAATGAGATATTACAAATCTCAAAACAGAAAGATTATGTACACATTTTTCCCCACCAGTGGAACCACCTTCCACACACTCTTCTTTCCTCCAGGTCTTCAAGGCAGCTGGTCACCACCATCTCAGGTCATCCTCCATACAAAACCATGATCTCTTTTCACCCATTAAACCACCCACCCCTCCCAAAACCTTGCTTATGTACCCATATTGTTCATCCCTTGCTTTCACCCCGACCACACATCGTTACCTACATCCCCTCGTTGTCCGTCTCATCAACTTTCTCCCTCCTCCCTGCCATTGGCGTTTTCCCTTTCTCCTGTTCCCTTTGCTATGTTGTGTCCAGATCTCTTCCACGAGCTTACTTCCACGAGATGATTTTCGTGCATCTCAATATGACATTTAATTCATCGTCCTACTTCCTTCTACATTCATTTCCATCACTCTTCTCAACCAGTCACTTTCATCCTTCCTCAACACATGACCAAACCATCTCAAACTGTTTCTTGCCTGTTGTTGTTGTTGTTGTATTGTATTTCATTCGAATAAAATAACAAAATCTATATTTTGGTTATATTGTGTATTGCTGGCCCACACCAACTTGAGAATGACCAACTGGTGAGGACAAAAGTTTAAGTTTGGGTACCATTCAGGGTTTCCATGACAACCATGTTGTTTGCATGAATTATCGAATTGGATAAGGAAGGAAAAAGAGGGGGGGGGGGGATGCGGGTGGCCATAATATCTTCAATGGGAAGTCGGAGTGCAGCAGTTCCATTGTTTTCTACAAATAACAGTACTTATTTCAGAGAGTTTATCAGTCATGTGTATGGGTGAAGGAATGTTTAAATTATTATGTAAGGCCCTTTAAAACATATATATGGCATTGCACAACACACACACACACTTACGTAAAGGTCGAGAGGCCTGACCATCTGATCCAAGTTGCCCGAATAAGAAAGCAGGCGATGCCATTCGTCACTATATTCTGCACTTTCAAAGTGAAAGGTTGTCTCTGGTTACATATTGTTTTATTTTCAATCACATTTAGCGTTTGGTTTATTTCCCTCCAAAAACACAAAACCGCCTGCAACCTCCCTTACTGGTCTCCCTGAGTAATCATGTTGCTCTCTCTCTCAAGTCTCAACCAATCAAGAAGTCGTTCATCGAGAGAAAAAATAAAAATACAAAAACACGTTGTGCAACAACAAACAAATCAGTGTCAACACAAAGTATATAAATATCAATTTGATAACAGCGCCACATGACAAGAGTAAACTCATCTTGAAACATAATACATTTTTTGGAGAGTGTTACCATACACCGCTCGTATGATCGTGCGCATGACAGCTTTTGCTAACATTTTTTTATATACTGTTTTACACCTCAAAATAAACTTATGCATGTTTGATTACTGAATGCCGTCAACATACACTTCACACAACTCATGATGGGTCTGATGCGGATGTTGCTGTCGCTAAGTACACCGTCTTACCCGCTATAAACTGCATACTTTTAACGTTTGATCGGCCAAATGCTAGGTTTGGCTCATTTAATCTCCAGTTGTTTAATGATACAAACGATTGGGGCGCTTCTGTTAACATCGCCGTGGGAATTTACCGATAAAAATCTGCAGTTTATAGGCGCCCGCGGAACTACGTAACTTCCGGTTAGTGCACCCTTCGCGACAACAGTCACGTCATTGGAATTGGATACGTTGAAAACAAACCACAAAAGTCAAAAGGGCACGTGTTACAGCCGGTAGTCTCGCCCTCACCTATTTACTCTAAGAGTGAAGACGTTTAACCAGCAGGGGTGTGTTCAGTTACCAAGTTTCTTGTAGACTGTGGAGCGTTCGCCAAATGGCTTAATCACTCAACCAAGCACTCCATGCGAAACCGTTGATAAGGAACGGCTGGCTTAGCAAGCGCTAGCTAGCTGCTTGGTAACTAAACACACCCGTGAATACATACACAAGGGCAAGGGCCTGCATCACCTATCTTGGGGAAAATGCCAGGGGCATAGAAAAGGCCCCTTTATATGGGTATGCGCCATGTGGCAAAGTATAGAAACGAAGAGGCATTCCATAGTTTGTAGAAAATGCAAAACAATACAAAATAAGGGGAATTCAAAACATCTCGTGTGCATGCTGGACTACCCTTGCGTTCTGAGGAGGAACCAAGTAATGCTCTAGAAAAGTTCATACAAAGGGGCACCAATTTGATTCATACAGCTGCCTGAAGAAGTAAATTTATTTTATTTGCCAGATGTAGGGGCCCCAGATGTAAACATGATGTTGAGGAGCTGTGCTCCTACGCGAGTCGAAAGGATTGACGCGACAAAAGACGGGAATTCGTCCGAGCTCCTTTATTGGTAAAACGAAAACTCGGGTACTCTGAAAAGCCCGTTTATCGGGTAGCAATATATATAAGCACAATCAAACACGTCATGCCGGAAGCCACGCCTCCCAAGCCGGGCGCGGCATGCCAATCGGTCCGTTTGCCCGGGAAAGGCGAGTCTGAGCATGCCCGGGCGGTCTGGGCGAGCCCGGAACAGTGATCACTCCCTGGTTGCGTCATCGGCAGGTGTAAGGCGATTGTGTATGCTCAGCGGCAACCGCTACACGCGCCCCCCCAGAATCGACTTGCACCGGCAGGGTCAATTTAAGGGGGGTCCTGATGACCCGGCCGAAGCGACCCCCGGAGGGTCGTGGGGGGGGGGGGGGTCCGGTGTGGTGGTGGGTGGTCAAGCGGGGGGAACCGTGGACGGGGGGCGGCCTCGCCGCGGAGGAAGGGCCAACCGTGGTGGTTGGTCGACGTCCAAGTGCGCCGGTTTGAGGCGGTCCACTGAAATCCGGTCCGACCTGCCGCCGACGTCGACGACGAAGGACTTGTTGTCCCGTCGCAGGACCCGGAAGGGCCCATCGTACGGCGGCCGGAGTGGCCCCCGGTGTGCATCATGACGCACAAAAACGTACTCCGCTGTGCGAAGCGCTGGGGGGACGTAGGACTGGGGGCCACTGTGGCGGGACGTTGGCACGGGGGCAAACCGTCGGGCGGCCTCCTGGAGGTCCGAGCGCTGGCGAGCCGTGGACCAGGGACTGGTAGCGTTGGGCACGAACTCGCCCGGGACGCGTAGCAGCTGGCCGTAGACGAGCTCGGCGGTGGATGCCTGGAGGTCCTCGTTGGGGGCCGTGCGGAGGCCCAAAAGGACCCATGGCAGCCGGTCGGCCCAACCGCAGTCCTGAAGGCCGGCCATGAGCGCGGCCTTCATGGAGCGGTGAAAACGCTCGCACAACCCGTTGGCTTGGGGGTGGTAGGCCGTGGTATGGTGGAGCTTGACCCCCAGGTTGCGGGCGACCGCGCCCCAAAGCTCGGAGGTGAACTGCGGACCGCGGTCCGAAGAGATGTCTGCCGGTGCGCCGAAACGGGCGACCCAGGTGGCGATGAAAGCCTGCGCCACGTCGGCGGTTGTGGTGGAAGCGAGGGGAACGGCCTCCGGCCACCTGGTGGTCCTGTCCACCATGGTGAGCAGGTGCGTGAAACCTCGTGATGCGGGAAGGGGGCCCACCAGGTCCACGTTGACGTGGTCGAAACGCCGTTCGGGCACGGTGAAAGGTGCCAGCGGGGCCTGGGTGTGGCGGTGGACCTTGGCCCACTGGCAGGCCGTGCAGGCGTTGGCCCAGTTGCGGATGTCCCGTCGAAGTCCGTGCCAGACGAAACGCACCGACACCAGCTTCTGGGAAGCTTTCCGGCTCGGGTGAGAAAGGCCGTGGAGGGAGGCGAAAATACGGCGCTGCCAGGTAACGGGCACGACGGGGCGAGGCTGGCCTTGGGAGACGTCGCAGAGCAGGACAGTGTCCGCAAAGGGGACGTCGGCCAGACGGAGGCCCGTGTCCGCCGCCCGGAGGGCTTGCACCGTGGTGTCGGCGGTCTGGTCGGCCACCATAAGCGCGAAGTCCACGCCCAGGTGGACCGCGTTCGCGCTGGCCCGAGAAAGACAGTCGGCCACGGCGTTGTCTTTTCCGGCGACGTGCCGGATGTCCGTGGTAAACTCCGACACGGCAGAGAGGTGGCGCTGCTGGCGGGCCGACCACGGCTCTGTGACTTTGGCCATCGCGTAAACCAACGGATTGTGGTCGACGAAAGCCGTGAACGGGCGGCCCTCCAGGAGGTGGCGGAAGTGGCGAACCGCCAGGTATAGACCGAGGAGCTCGCGGTCAAATGTGCTATATTTTAGCTCGTTCGGCCGGAGTTGCCGGCTAAAAAAAGCGAGTGGCTGCCAAACCCCGTTCACCCATTGTTCATGTACGGCGCCCACCGCGTAGTCAGAGGCGTCCGTAGTGAGGGCGATGGGAGCGTCGAGCACCGGGTGAGCAAGCAGCGTTGCGTCGGCGATGGCCAGCTTTGCGCCTGTGAATGCCACGTCCATGTCTGCGGACCAGACGACGTCATGCTTGGCCGGCTTGCCCCGGAGGGCTTCGTAAAGGGGCCGCATGAGCTGAGCAGCGCGGGGGCACGAAACGGTGATAAAAATTCGTCATGCCGAGGAACTCCTGCAGGGCCTTGATGGAGCGGGGATGCGGGAACTTGGTGATGGCCTCGACCTTGGTTGGCAGCGGCACGGCCCCGTTCTTGGTGATGTGGTGGCCCAGAAAGTCAACGGCCGTCGTGCCGAAATGGCATTTGGCCGGGTTGACGATTAAGCCGTGCTCGCTGAGGCATCCGAACAGTGTTCGGAGGTGGAGGAGGTGTTCGGCCTAGGACGTGCTGGCGACGAGGAGGTCGTCCAGGTAGACGAAGAGGAATGGCAGGTCGCGCAGCACGCGACCGTCCATCAAGCGCTGGAACGCCTGGGCCGTGTTCTTGAGGCCAAACGGCATCCTCAGGAATTCGAACAGGCCGAAAGGTGTGATGACGGCCGTTTTTGGGACATCGGCCGGCCTGACAGGTACCTGGTGGTATCACCGTATCAAGTCAATTTTCGAGAAAATGACCCGCCCCGCCAAACGGGCGGAAAAGTCCTGGATATGCAGGACAGGATACCTGTCGGGGGTGGTAACGTCGTTGAGGCGGCGGTAGTCACCACATGGCGCCAGCCGCCCCCTGGCTTCGGCACGATGTGCAGCGGTGAGGCCCACGCGCTATTGGATCGCCGCACGATGCCGAGGTGCTCCAACGCGTCGAACTCGGCCTTTGCCACGGCGAGCTTGGCCGGGTCGAGGCGGCAGGCTCTGGCATAGACCGGCGGGCCCGTAGTTGGTATGTGGTGCTCGATACCATGTCTCACTGCGACGGCCGAAAACGTCGGCCGTGTGAGGGCCGGGAACTCTGCGAGCAGGCGAGCGAACTCGTTCGCCGCCGGGAGGGCGCATGATAGTTCGGTTGGCGCGGAGCTGCTCATTGTGCATGCCAGGGAGCTGAAAGTCTCGGCGTTGACGAGGCGACGCCGTTTTACGTCGACTAGCAGCCCGTGCGCGCAGAGGAAATCGGCGCCTAGCAACGCCATGGGCACGCTTGCTGTCACAAAGGTCCAATTAAAGCGCTGGCTGCCGAAGCAGAGGGTGACGTTGCGCGGGCCGAAGGTGCGGATGGCCGATCCGTTGGCAGCGACCAAGGAGGGGCCGCAAACGGCGGTCTGCCTGTCCTGCTCGGAGGCGGGTATGACGCTCACTTGGGCGCCGGTGTCACAAAGAAAACGCCGCCCGGACGCTTTGTCCTTGATGAAAAGCAAGTTGCCCGAGTGGCCGGCGCTCATGGCTGGTAATGAACGCCAGCCCAGCCGTTTCCCGACTCGCCGAAAGTGCACGGGGGTCGGCATGTCCGAGCCTTTTGTCCGAACCTAGCGTGGTAATAACACCATGCCTGGTCAGGTGGAGGCCCCGGCCGTTGTGTTGGAATCAGTCGGCGCGGCGTGGCGGCCGCCAGTCACACTGGCATTTCGGCCTCCAACCGCACCGGGCGCTTGGGCGCCATGGGCGTCGCCTCGGACGGCGGCGGGCTCCAGGTAGCTGCCCCGATGTGCTGGCCTGCCGAGGAGATCTTGTCGGCTTCCCTGGCGAGGGCGCGGGGATCTGTGATCTGCGTGCCTGCCAGGGCGAAGCGTACCTGGCTAGGTAGCTGGTGGAGGAACAGCTCCCGGAAAAGAAAATCCGAGGAGTGCTCACCTAGCAGCGAGAGCATGTAGTCCATCTGCTCGGACGGGCGCGTGTCGCCGAGCTCGGGCAGGTCGAGCAGGCGTCGTGCGCATTCTGCCGGTGAGAGGGCGAATGCGTCGAGGAGGAGCGTCTTGATCGCACCATATTTGTCAGCGGCTGGCGGGTGCTGGAGGAGGCTCAGGGCGCGGGCCGCGGTGGCGGAGCTGAGCGCCGCTACCACATGGTGGAAGCGGGTGTCGTCTGCGGTAATGCCTCGCAGGGCAAACTGGGAGTCTGCCTGGGTGAACCAAACCGCCGCCTGAGCCTCCCAGAAGGTAGGCAGTTTAAGGGTAACTGCCGTGTCCATGTCGGGGGTCACCAGTGAGGAGCTGTGCTCATACGCGAGTCGAAAGGATTGACGCGACAAAAGACAGGAATTCGTCCGAGCTTTATTTGTAAAACGAAAACTCGGGTACTCTGAAAAGCCCGTTTATCGGGTAGCAATATATATAAGCACAATCAAACACGTCATGCCGGAAGCCACGCCTCCCAAGCCGGGCGCGGCATGCCGATTGGAGCGTTTGCCCGGGAAAGGCGAGTCTGGGCATGCCCGGGCGGCCTGGGCGAGCCCGGGAAAGGCGAGTCTGGGCATGCCCGGGCGGCCTGGGCGAGCCCGGTACAGTGATCGCTCCCTGGTTGCGTCATCGGCAGGTGTAAGGCGATTGTGTATGCTCAGCGGCAACCGCTACAATGTAAACAAAGGATCTCAAGTGACATTGCCATCGTATAAATCTCAGGAATTATTGGTGATTACCACAACGGGATGCAAATATGGCGCTAAATGTGAATTCATAAAAGTCCTGTAAATGACTTAAATGTTTTTTACAGTACGGTATACACTATCTACTACTTCTCGCACAGACAGTCACGCGGACAATGTGCACGGAAGGTCAGCTTTGGCACAACCACATTTGAAGGGTGACAGAGAAATGTGGGTGATGATTCACTCATGGATTTATTCCATTCAAGAAAGTCTGCGTCATCTAAATTCTCAGTCCAGTGATTCCATAGTTTGTCTTTAGTGAACTTGTCAATTCCATATCTTAACTCATCTTTTGTTCTTGCTTCTTGCAGTTAAAAAAAACAGCAGCTGACTTATTTTCAAAGAAGCTTGTGATGGTTGCCATTGGTTGTCCAGGTTTGGCACTTGAAGAATCATATAAGTTATCGTCGTCAAACTAGGAGGAAGTTATTGGTGCTGGCAATGCTGAGTGTACTTTCCAGAAAGAGGATCTGTAAACTCCCCTGAAAGAATTTCATCACGGCAAATGCGAGCAGCTTTAGCAAATATAAATGCTTCGTCTTCATAATGTAGTTCCTGAATATTTTTCTTTCGACAAACAATTCTTTGATCCATTCTGCAAATATAAATGTCGTAGATTTGCTTGGAGATGCTTTATTTATTGTAGTCCCAAATTGCTGAAATGATTCAATATGTGGTCTTTCAAGTGAGTTTTATTGATCAAAATATCAGCCAGCTGAAAACTGTACGAACCATCCTTTCATCCTTTATAGCCGGTAAAGCCGGTGTTGTGAATGAACGCGTACGTATTATGTTGAAAAGTCAGATTTTGCTGGATCCTTTGAGAATTTCGAAGCTTTGACGCACCAATCGCTCAATGGAGGCCGCCATCTTGCGGATGCAGAAGTATGCATCAAAATTGCGAAAATGTTCAATAGGAGTTTGTTTCACCCGTCTTTGTTTGATTCACAATCTTATGCACCTGTAATTTGTAATTAAAATACTTTAAGACCAACCTCGTTCCCCGGGCCCACACGGGCCCTGGTTATCTTCAACGAAAATCGTCACCAAACACTGGAACCAATGAGATTCGAGCATTTGAAAAAATATTTCAAAAAAGCTTTTTACCACATTTCGGAGGCTGAAAACGGCGTCAAATATTCTAAAATTGACGAAGAATTATTTTTTAGAAATCTCGCGGCCGTAGGGGATAGTTTTTCACAGCCAGAAATATCCGAAGTTGAGACGGAATTCACCGAATTAATCAAGAAAGAAATTTTATAAATTTTAATCTCATCCAGAATGCAAATGGTGTCATTTTGAACTAGGTACGGTACCGACTACACCTACCTACTACCAACTACCTAACCTACTGATGACATAGTGATGGGTAAAATAGTGGCAAGAGGCTTTGGCTTCGCCGGCTCATTGCGGCTTTGCAGTCGGGTACTAGTAGTAGTAGCCGGCGAAGCCGGTGTTGTCAATGAACGCGTACGTATTATGTTGAAAAAACAGATTATGCTGGATTCCTTGGCTTGAGAAGCTTTGACGCACAAAATCGCTCAATGGAGGCCGCCATCTTGCGGATGCGGAAGTATGCATAACAAATTTGAAAAAGTTCCATAGGAGTTTGTTTCACCCGTCTTTGTTTGATTCACAATCTTATGCACCTCTAATTTGTAATTAAAATACTTTAAGACCAACCTCGGCCCGCACGGGCCTGGTTATCTTCAACGAAAATCGTTACCAAACACGATTTTCACCAATGAGACTTCACCAATCGACACCAATGAGACTCGAGCATTTGAAAAAGTACTTCAAAAAAGCTTATTACGCGTTTCGGAGGCTGAAAACGGCGTCAAATATTCTAAAATTTACAAAGAATTATTTTTTAGAAATCTCGCGGCCGTAGGGGATAGTTTTTCACGGCCGGAAATATCCGAAGTTGAGACGGAATTCACCGAATTAATCAAGAAGTAAATTTTATCAATTTTAATCTCATCCAGAATGCAAATGGTGTCATTTTAGGTCTGAATTTGCGAAATTTTGTGAGCTGACCAATCAGCGATCAGCTTAGGTCAGCCAATCAGCGCCATCGACACGGTTTGATTAACGACAGTCACACATTGCCGTTGAAACGGCGCTATTGTCTGATCTGTCGGCACTGATCTTACTGCAAGCTAACTTCTTCTGGTGGAGGAAGCCGCAGTGCCCGGAGGGAACCAGTCCTGACAGCGACTGAAGTTAGAAGACTACACACATACTGTGAAAACGTATATTAAGCCCAGTTAAAATTTCTTAAAATAGGCCCTAAGCTAGCACATCGTATAGTTACTTCCTTAAGCTACTTGTGACATTTATTGTATGTAGGTATTGGGGAGGACTGTCTGCTCTTCTCTTTTACCAAGTCTTACCAGGTACAGTACCTACTACACCTACCTACTACCAACTACCTAACCCACTGATGCCATCGTGATGGGTAAAATAGTGGCAAGAGGCTTTGGCTTCGCCGGCTCATTGCGGCTTTGCAGTCGGGTACTAGTAGCCGGCGAAGCCGGTGTTGTGAATGAACGCGTACGTATTATGTTGAAAAACCAGATTTTGATGGATCCTTTGAGAATTTCAAGCTTTGACGCACCAAATCACTCAATGGAGGCCGCCGTCTTGCGGATGTGGAAGTATGCATAAAAAAATTGAGAAAAAGTTCAATAGGAGTTTGTTTCACCCGTCTTTTTTTGATTCACAATCTTATGCACCTCTAATTTGTAATTAAAATACTCGAAGACCAACCTCATTCCCCGGGCCCACAGGGCCCTGGTTATCTTCAACGAAAATCGTCACCAAACACCGGAACCAATGAGATTCGAGCATTTGAAAAAAAAATTCAAAAACCAAATCGCTCCATGGAGGCCGCCATTTTGCGGATGCGGAAGTATGCATAAAAATTTGAGAAAAAGTTCAATAGGAGTTTGTTTCACCCATCTTTTTTTGATTCACAATCTGAAGCACCTCTAATTTGTAATTAAAATACTTTAAGACCAACCTCGTTCAACTGGGCCCTGGTTATCTTCAACGAAAATCGTCACCAAACACCAGAACCAATGAGATCGAGCATTTGAAAAAATATTTCAAAAAAGCTTTTTACCGCGTTTCGGAGGCTGAAAACGGCGTCAAATATTCTAAAATTGACGAAGAATTATTTTTTAGAAATCTCGCGGCCGTAGGAGTTAGTTTTTCACGGCCGGAAATATCCGAAGTTGAGACGGAATTCTCCGAATTAATCAAGAAGGAAATTTTATAAAGTTTAATCTCATCCAGAATGCAAATGGTGTCATTTTGAACTAGGTACGGTACCTACTACACCTACCTACTACCAACTACCTAACCTACTGATGCCATAGTGATGGGTAAAATAGTGGCAAGAGGCTTTGGCTTCGCCGGCTCATTGCGGCTTTGCAGTAGAGTACTAGTATTGTTTTCATTGTGCGATATCAACTCTACATACACTCTTGCTTTTGCCATGTCACACTCTCTATTATCAGCTTACTGTGTTGTGCGAACATGAGTCCTATACCTGTTACTGTAGCTAATGAGACCATCAAAATGGTACTTTGCTTCCATGACAACTAAATCACTTGCTGAAATTTTTCCAAGCATGGTCCTATCCTCCATTGATGAAGTCATGTCTCTCAAGCACTCCTCTGCACACCAAATTGAATAATTAATCAATTTATCAGTAACGTTGGTCTTCACAGGTGACGGTGTTGGCATTCTCGTCGTTCTCCTCTGATCTTCGTTGGTACTTGTATGATCCGGTGCTTTCCTTCTTTGGACATCTATTTTGCTCTTCTGAGTTTTTAATGGCTGAATGTCATGTGGCACGTCTGGTGCCACCTTGCGTTATTTTCAAGAAGCAGCTGTGCTGAAGATTCAATGTCAAATTGAAGTTGGAAAAAGCAAAGCATCCAGTTTTTTTTAAAATTGGCAAGCGTTGTCGAGGAAATTCTTGTATACAGAAAGAGATTCTTGGCTTCTGCCTTTTCTAGGAATCGTAACTGGTTTCCTCATTATCTTTTGACATAAAGCAATTGTATTCCAATCCATGACCTGAAAAAAATAAGTAGTGAAGTCATTAGCCTTTATATTTGTGAAACAAACTTCACAAACAGCCATTTCGAAAATATTTTTTACGTTTGTAGGGGGTAAACAAAGATTACCTTAGAGCCGGGTAGAGTGTATAGATTACCATGCTCCGTATGTCACGTGAACAAGAAGGAACCCAGTGTAATAAGTAGGAAATTCGTGTCGACCGGACGTTGTGTAAGTGTATCTTCGTCCCCATGAGAGGGGTGGGGTTTGTTAATTAGCTAGGGATTATGGGTAATTAATCCCCTGCATGTAATGGCCTCTGTTATTTTTTCCTCTGTTCCTTCAACACACGCAGAACACACACAAGAAAGAAATCACCCATTAACCACCCTAAATAAAAACCAACCGCAAACAGGACATTGAGCACTACCGCGGATAACATCGACCTGGTGAGCAGACAGGCACAAAAGGTCCGTGAAGCTATGCCCCGAAGAGCAGTGATTGGTCCGGGATTTGATTGGCAAAACGACTGCTAAGATGGGACTCGCTGATAGGAGCGGACACAGAGGCGTCGTGAGATAACGTCAGAGCCTTGACTATAAAGGAACGCTCCACAGACATTTTCTCCTCTTGTGCAAGGGAGATTCATCACGAACAGTCATATAACGACATTTTGTCTGTTTCTTCTTCTCTCGCTTTCCTCGTGGCTTTTTCTCTTGTGTTGGGGTGCTCCGGAACAAGGGACATTCTTAAAGAACGAATAGTGTAGCAGCATAGCAAACCTGTTGTGCATTTTGTGATACAAGCACCAAATTTGGCACAAATGTACATTAATATGTTGCGAACATTTTCAGATATTGGGCCACTTGAAATTCCGTAATTTTTTTTTTCAAATTTTTGCAAATTTCGTAATTTCAAATTTTTCGGGTGACACCGTCACAATTTCGGTCTTCGAGGCCGGCCGATATAGTGGGGCGGCTTAGCCCAAATATTCAAAAGAATTGTGCATTTTGTGATACAAGCACCAAATTTGGCACAAATGTACATTAATATGTTGCGAACATTGTGTGGTCAGCAATGAAGACGAGAGTCTGAATTACATGTATGCAAAAGACCTTGGTAAGCATGAATTAAATCTAGGGCATGATATAATTTCCATGATGTTTACCTCTACACTCAATGGTGGAAGAAGGTAATGTTTTGATCCCAGCTTGTCTGTATGTCTGTTTGTCTGTTAGTCCACAAAATTCCAGACAAAGCTTGTAGTAGTGGTAGTTGTAGTGGTAGTGGTGATAACAGAAATTGTTATATAGAACTGAACTTATATTATTATTATATGCAGAAAATAACTTCATTTCTATATGCCCTGCAGTGGACAGGTTAATTGGTTTATGCACTGAAGGGGTCACCCTGGTGTGCACTGCTGTGTTCTGCCTCACTGAGTTGTTCAGGTATGATGTACTCAGCACAAGCTTCCGGTCGGCCCGGAGGTGGGGGTGCGGGGCCTGTCACGGAACGTCAAAACAAACGGCCTGCCGGGGCCGCCCAAAAGTCGGGCGTGAGGGGCGCGTCCACTAATGGAACGCCTCTCGCTTCCCAGATCGAGGGCCACGTGGTCAGGAGAACCTCGTCCCTTCCGGTCACACTTTGCCTATCGGCCGGCCTCGAAGACCGAAATTGTGACGGTGTCACCCGAAAAATTTGAAATTACGAAATTTGAAAAAATTTGAAAAAAAAAATTACGGAATTTCAAGTGGCCCAATATCTGAAAATGTTCGCAACATATTAATGTACATTTGTGCCAAATTTGGTGCTTGTATCACAAAATGCACAATTCTTTTGAATATTTGGGCTAAGCCGCCCCACTAGAAGGTGCGCTCTTGAGCGAGGGACATTCATTGGGAGCAGCCACGATTTTGTATCTCTCAGTTTCTGGATGATAAACGGTCGTGTTCCGACATCTTCATCATGATGAGGAGGAAATGCGGACCGAGAACTGCGGTTTCCCGTGCACGGACGACGAAGACGAGCGTGGCTGAGCAAATGAGGGTGCGTGGGGCCTAGTTCGCGCCCATGGCAGTGCAGCCTGCGGTTTTGCCGCCAAGGACGCGAGGGGGTTTTGACAATTCCTGACAAGGTTCAAGAGCCGATTTCAGTGAAGTGCCACAAATCACACGTATTTCTTTTCCAGTTATTTTATCCCTTGTGTTGTAATCGAGTCTGTGTGGGGGCACTGCGTTTAGGAATTATAGTTTTTATTTGGCCGTGTTTTATTTTGTTACTCGCATTTTCTTCAATAAAGCCGGTATTTTTGTACAGTTTAATTCCGTGCTGTTTGAGTTAATTTATGCAGGTGCGAAGGTGGAAGCCATCCAGGTAAGTTCGTCATCCTCCTTTCCCTCGCGTATGGAAAAGACCATCATTTTTGAATTTAACGCCACGGAGATGAAGCTCGTTTGGTCATCCGTGTCGCCCTGCGGTGTTCACTACAGGGTAGTCACATGACAATATTATTTAATAGGAGTTTGTATACAGTGCCTTCAGAAAGTATTCACACCCCTTGACCTTTTTCACATTTTGTTGTTACAACCTGAATTTAAAATGGATTAAACTTAAAATTTTTGTCACTGATCTACACAAAATATCCCATAATGACAAAGTGAAAATGTGTTTTCAGAAATTTATACAAATTAATAACAAGACTAAATAAATTAATTTAACAAATCCCTTTGAGAATCTATGGAAAGACTGAAGATTGCTGTTCACCGACGCGCCCCATCCAACTTAACAGAGTTTGAGCAAATCTGCAAGGAAGAATGGGTGAAACTCCCCAAATCCAGATGTGCAAAGCTGATACAGACATACCCAAGAAGACTGGAAGCTGTAATTGCTGCCAAAGGGGATTCTATGAAGCATTGACTCACGGGGGCTGAATACTTATGTAAATAAAACTCAGGGTGTAAATAATACTTATGTAAAACTTATGCAAAAACTAAGTGTAAAACTTATGTAAATAATATTTCTGTAAATAAAACTTATGTAAACTCAGGGGGGCTGAATACGGACTTCCTCTCTGGTCGTAGTCAACGTGTGGCCCTGAATGGGTTTCTCTCATCTCCCCTTCCTGTTCAGGCTGCAGTTCCCCATGGCAGTGTTCTGGGCCCTGTGCTTTTTCTGGTCTTCATCAATGATTTCTCTGACTCTGGAAAATTCTCTCTATCCCTTTGCTGATGACTCCACTCTCTGCCGCTCCATACCTCATCCCTCTGATTGGCAGTCTGCAGCCTCCTCACTCTCTGCAGACCTGGACAAAATCACAGACTGGTCAAACAAGTGGAACATGTCTTTCAATCCTGACAAATTTCACACTCCCACTATGTCTCTCCGAAAAGACCGACTGTACAACCCTCCCATCTACTTTCTCAACAAATCCTCTCAAAGAAGTTCTGTTACTCAAGCTTTTGGGTCTTACAATCTGTCATGATCTTTCCTGGGAAAACCACATTTCCAAGCTGGCCTCCAAAACCAGTCACTGACTGGGCATCCTCCATCGTGTGAAGTCCTTCCTTGGCACACCTGAGCTCCTCACCACATACAAGGCTTTCATCCGCAGCTCAATGGAATACTGCTCTCCCCTCTGGGCTGGTGCTCCTGCCTCACACCTAGCTCGGCTTCACGCTGTTGAAACCAAAGCTTTCAGAATCATTGGAATCTCCCACGATGAAGCTAACTCCGAGGGCCTTTCACTCACTCACCGCAGGCAGGTTGGTGGTCTTTCTTTCTTCTATCGACTCCTCTCCAGCCTTGCTACCCCAGCTCTCTCTCTGTGCTCTGACCCCCAAATATTCCTCCAGGTCGCACACGATCTGCCAGCAACCCTCTTAATAATAATAATACATTTATTTTGTATAGCGCTTTTCAAGAAACCCAAAAACGCTTTGACATAGTACGTAAAACAAAGACAAAAAAGACAAAAATACATAATTAAATAACCAAACAGAAAGGAAGGAGAAGGAGAAGAGACGGTCAGGGGTTGAATGCGGTGTTGAACAGGCGGGTCTTGAGTGATGATTTGAATGTGGTAAGTGAGGAGGAGTCTCTGATGGTTTGAGGTAGTGAGTTCCAGAGTGTGGGAGCGGCGATGGAGAAGGCCCTGTCCCCCCAGGATCTGAGTTTGGTCCGGATGAGGGGGGGGGGGGGGGGAGGGCACAGGAGGTTGGCAGCAGCAGAGCGGAGGGTGCGGGTGGGAGTGTCTGGGGAGGAGGTCAGTCAGGTAGGATGGGGCTAGGTTATGGAGGGCTTTGTAGGTCAGGAGGAGGATTTTGTACTGGATTCTCTGGGAGATGGGGAGCCAGTGGAGCTTGTGAAGGACAGGGGTGATGTGGTCCCGGGCCCGGGAGTGGGTGAGTAGACGGGCAGCGGAGTTCTGAATGTATTGAAGTTTATTGATGATATTTGAGGGTGAACCATAGAGGAGGCTGTTGCAGTAGTCCAGACGGGAAGTGATGAAGGCGTGGATGAGGGTTTCTGCAGCTGTGGAGGAGAGGGATGGACGGAGACGGGCAATGTTTTTCAGATGAAAAAAGGCTGTCTTGGTGATCTGTTTAGTGTGTTTGTCGAAGGAGAGGGTTTGGTCAAAGATGATGACAAGATTCCGGATGTCAGGGGAGGTGGATACTGGGATACGGTCGATGTTGAGGTTGAAGTTGTGGGTGGATTTGGTGAGCGTTTTTGGTCCAATAATGATTATTTCGGATTTATCACAGTTAAGTTTGAGGAAGTTGATTTGAAGCCAGGATTTTATTTCAGTGATGCAGTTTGTCAGGATAGAGTGGGTAACGGTGGAAATTGACTTGGCGGAAATGAAAAGCTGGATGTCATCGGCAAAGCAGTGGAATTGGAGACCATGACGACGGATTAAGTGACCAAGGGGGAACAGGTACAGGATGAAGAGGAGGGGACTGAGAACTGAACCTTGGGGGACACCTTGGGGGAGGGGAGCGGTGGGGGATTTGCAGTTATTGATGGAGATGAACTGGTGCCTGTCGGAGAGGTATGATTTGATCCAAGAAAGGGCAGTGCCAGTGATGTTAAAGGTGGTTTCAAGTCGGGTAAGGAGGATGATGTGATTGATGGTGTCAAAGGCGGCGCTGAGGTCGAGAAGGATGAGAATGTTGAGGTTACCGGCGTCGGAGGAGAGGATAAGGTCGTTGGTGATTTTGAGGAGTGCAGTTTCCGTACTGTGGTTGAGGCGGAATCCAGATTGGAATGTTTCATACAGGTTATTGGCAGAGAGGTGATGTTTGAGTTGAGTGGCTACAGCGCGTTCCAAAACTTTTGACAGAAAGGGTAGGTTGGAGATGGGTCTGAAGTTATTTGGGGTGTCAGGGTTGAGTCCAGGTTTTTTCAGAATGGGGGTAACAGCAGCAATTTTGAGGGATGGTGGGACGATGCCAGTAGACAGGGAGGAGTTTATCGTTGCAGTGATAAGTGGAGAGAGAGCAGGAAGGCAAGCCTTAACAAAGCTGGAGGGGATGGGGTCCAGAGTTCAGGTGGCAGTTTTCATTCCTATGAGGAGTTCAGAGAGGTCAGTAGGGGAGACTGGGGAAAACTGAGATAGGGGTTGGCAGGATAAGGGGGGGCAGATGGTTTGAGGGGGAGCAGGTGAGGTGGTGGTTAAGCTGCTGTAGATGTTGTCTATCTTGCTTTGGAAGAACTAGGGCATTGCCCGTACGTGGGTGCCCGTTCCGTGGCCAAAAAAAAAAAAAAAACGCTACCCGTACGCTCTACCCCGCCCGTACGCCCGTAAACCAAAAAAACAACGCTCTTCGCTTCCGCCCTTCGCTCTGACTGAATTGGGAGAAATAATGCGCATAAGAAATCGAATTACGTACCGTAATGGCGGTCAGCTCGTAACGCGCTCAGCTCCGCTCGTCTCACATCGGCCATGCCTACGCAACAGAGCGTTCTGTGATTGGCTGCCGGAAGATAAGTCGTCACTGTCCGGAAGTTCGCAAATCGCAGTTAGGATGAATCGTTTTAATTTAATCGCAGTTTGAATTCGTTTTAAAACATAGTTTAACGGCAACATAGTTTTCCAACGTGAAATAAATGAATACGCTGTCAAATGTGCCGTCCGAGGCAGAGTCTGATCGCCACGTTCGGCACACGTGATAGCTCGCTGCTCTCTGATTGGTTGAAGCGTTTTTTGGACATAGCTCGGTAAGTAATTGTCCGATTAATATGAAACCTTGAAAAGGCACATCCTCGGGTCCCCAGCAATATACCTGGCAAGTTTCAAGTATATCGGACCCGTGGTTGTCGAGAAACAGCGGTCACAGACACACAGACACACAGACACACAGACACACAGACACACAGACACACAGACACACAGACACACAGAGATTGCTGGAATTATAGATAGATGAAAGGAAAGAAATGCAATTGTCGACTGTGAATGACTAGGTGGTGGTATCCAGGGGGCTGAGGAGTTTGTTTATTGTGGAGAAGAGTGCTTTTGGGTTTCCGGAGCCAGAGTGGATTATTTGAGAGTAGTAGGTGGAGCGGGCACGGGAGAGGGCATCTTTGTTGTGCTGCAGGTGGTCTTTGTAGGCTTGGGAGTGGATTGTGAGACCTGTTTTATTAAGAGTCTTTCAAGTTGGTGGGCACGGGTAACTCTTCGGTTAAACTGCCAAAATCTAGGCTCTCTGCTCACCTTCACTCTTTCATTCCTCTTTTCTCCCGCCTCTGGAACAAACTCCCCCACTCCCTTCAATCCCACTCTCCCCTCCAGGTCTTTAAAACAGCTGTTCACCACCATCTCTTAACTTCCCCCATCCAAAACCTTGATATTTTCTACCCCCGCTAATTCACCCCAGATCCACTTTTTTGAAATTCCAACTTCTTTCCTGGAAGTCCTTGCAGTGTCCATATGTTTTATACCTCTCCCACCTTCCCCCAAGCCCTCTCCCTCCCGCAGATCTCGATGTCCCTGCTCTCAAATGTTGTGTTTGTGTCCTTTCCCCCTCTCTCCCCATCTTGTCTACCGCTCCCCTTATTATATGTTTTATGTGTCGGTTAGATTTTTTGTGTGATTAATGTTAGCTCTTTCACGAGCCTCGATCTTGTATAAAAAAAAAAAAGGAAGTCCTAGCAGAGTCCATGTGTTTTTTTTACCTCTCGATTGAAGATGGCACAGGAATGTGGAATTTATTGGTTCATCGTTTGCCAATCGCCGTTTTTTTTACCCACGTTATTCACGAACCTGCTGTCCATGCCTGAAGTCAAAAAATTTAATACTTACATTATTTGCAAACTGGTAATTTTGTATCCCCACCCATGTAAACTAAAGTCTCAAACAAGCCTGGCTATGCCGTTGTTAGACTATCGGTCTTGTTTTACTCTGCCTGGCAGTCAAACAAAAATGAAAATCATTCCAAACAGGAACTTTGCTGTTTGTAAGGACATTATAAAGGATAAACGATAGGCACGAATAACTAATGATAATGTGTTCGATAGGATGATGTAATAGGCACTGGCTAAAACGGCGGTAAAACCCTGAATAAATTTATTTATACGTCTTTAAACCTCTTTTAACATTTGTTTAAATTAAATTGTATACTTGAAGAATATATAAAACAAATCACCTTCATTGTACTTCCAAGAACCATGGAATATATCGATATATAGCATTAAAGGGTGTGGCATGTGTTTCGAGTTGAGGAAGATTCCTCCATAATGGCTACGTACCATCATCTCCATCAACTCATCTTAATCGTCGCCATCATCAACATCACCTAATTACATAAGGTTTATCATCATTATTATAACCACCTTTAGAGGCCATTTTTCCCCGCAAAGCGGGGGTTGGCCTTTTTCGGGAACCGTGGTTGTTGTTGTTTTATTATTAATTTTAATCATCATTAAAATTTTATCATTCGGGAAATCGGGAAATCGGGAAATATCGGGAAATCATCATCATTAAAATCATTCGGGAATCATTTAAATTTTATCATCATTATTATTAAAGGTAAATGTCATGATCTCAATAATCCAAGAAAATAAACTTTATTTTATGTTCTTCATACAGGAAAACAATCTCAGTGTTGGATTAATGGTTTAGGTCTTAGGGTCTTGAGTTTGAGCCCCTATCATGCTGTTAAATAACGCCAGGGGGGTGGACTCAGCCTGTCATCTTTCTGAGGTTGGCAAAATGTGTACCAGCTTACTGGAACAGGAAGCACTGCATCAGTGGCACAGCCACGCTCCCAGCGATGATGCAACCAGCAGCTACAGGCTGCATATGAAACAATCCTTACTATCTTAAGCCTCAGTCACACTGGATCGTACGTTTTCTGGATCGTGTGATTGGTGGCAATTTGGCCGAGGTACGACCAATCGGCAATGTTTGCTACGATCTCCATTTGCGATCGCATACTGCGATTGCTCTTAAGACTGGAGGTAGGTCATCGTATGATTGGTGGTACGCGTGGTCGTGAGATCACCAACGATTGGAGAAGATCGATCGCAAGATCAATCATAGGTAATCGTGCGACCAGTGGTGGCAATCAGTGACCGATCGTACACTCAATCGTGGCGACCTGCGACTACTCGCACGACCAATCACAGCCAATCGCAGCCAGTCCTGAGATGAGTCGCTCGATCAGATCTAAAGGCTCGTGATTGTGCGTCAGCATCAGTTGTCACCTACCTCTCAAGGAGTACACTTCGTTGAACTTTTCAACTGAAACTATAATTCGCTATTTATTATTATTATTTTTTTGTATACTGAATCGAGGCTCGTGAAAGAGCTAACATTTACTTCACAAACAAATCAACCAGACAAACAAAATATATAAAAAGAGGGAGCGGAAGACAAGATGGGGAGAGAAGGGGAAGCACACAAACACAACATTTGAGAGCAGGGAGATGTGTGGGAGAGAGATGGCTTGGGGGGAGGAGGCGTGGGAAGGGGGGTGGGGGGGTTGGAGAAGTATAAAACACAAGGACACCAAGGACTTCCAGGACAGAAGTTGGTATTTCAAAAAAGTGGAATTGGGGTGAAATTAGCGGGGGTAGAAAAGATCAAGGTTTTGGATGGGGGAAGATAAGAGATGGTGGTGAACAGCTGTTTTAAAGACCTGGAGGGTGGAGTGGGATTGAAGAGAGTGAGGGAGTTTGTTCCAGAGGCGGGAGAAAAGAGGAATGAAGGAGTGAAGGTGAGCAGAGAGTCTTGATTTTGGCAGTTTAACCATAAGAGGGTTGCAGGCAGATCTTGTGCGACCTGTAGGAATATTTGCGGGACAGAGCCCAGAGAGAGCTGGGGGGGCAAGGCCAGAGAGTAGTCGGTAGAAGACGGAAAGACCACCAACCTGCCTGCGGTGAGTGAGTGAGAGGCCCTTGGAGTTAGCTTCATCGCGGGAGATTCCAATGATTCTGAATGCTTTGGTTTCAACAGCGTGAAGATGAGCTAGGTGTGAGGCAGGAGCACCAGCCCAGCGGGGAGAGCAGTATTCCATTGAGCTGCGGATGAAAGCCTTGTATGTGGTGAGGAGCTCAGGTGTGCCAAGGAAGGACTTCACACGACGGAGGATGCCCAGTCGGCGACTGGCTTTGGAGGCCAGATTTGAAATGTGGTTTTCCCAGGAAAGATCATGGCAGATAGTGAGACCCAAAAGCTTGAATGACAGAACTTCTTGGAGAGGATTATTCAGAAAGTGGATGGGAGGGTTGTTCAGTCGGTCTTTTCGGAGAGACATCGTAAGAGTGTGAGATTTGTCAGGATTGAAAGACATGTTCCACTTGTTTGCCCAGTCTGTGATTTTGTCCAGGTCTGCAGAGAGTGAGGAGGCTGCAGACTGCCGATCTGAGGGATGAAGAATGGAGCGACAGAGAGTAGAGTCATCAGCAAAGAGATAGAGAGGATTTTCAAGAGAGTCAGAGAGATCATTGATGAAGACCAGAAAAAGCACAGGGCCCAGAACACTGCCTTGGGGAACTCCAGCCTGAACAGGGAGAGGAGATGAGAGAAACCCATTCAGGGCCACACGTTGACTACGACTAGAGAGGAAGTCCGCCAGCCATGCGTGGAGATTTCCATGGATACCAAAAGAGGAGAGTTTGGTGAGCAGAGCGGGGTGCCAGACCGTATCGAAGGCACGTGATATGTCAAGGTAGTCAGCTCTAATTTCCTGTTTGGCATTGGGGACCTCCATCCATTGTTGAGAAAGCGGAGGCAGCATGTCCAGAATAGAGTGACCAGTTCTGAAACCAAATTGATGATCAGAGATCAAGCCATTGGAGAAGAGGAAAGATTTCATATCTGAAGCAATGATGGATTCCATGACCTTGCTGATAATTGGGAGAAGGCTGATTGGTCTGTAGTTGCTGGGATCTGTTTTTGCACCTTTTTTGTGCAAAGCGGTGATGTTGGCAGATTTCCAAGCAGATGGCAGATGACCTTGAGCAAAAGAGAGGGTGAAGAGAACAGAGAGAGGGAGTGAAAGAGCGGAAGAACAGGATTTTAGGACCCGTGGGCTGATGCCGTCAGGTTCAGTTGCAGAATCAGAGTCGAGGGTTGACAGAAACTTTTCCACCTTGTCAGGAGGAAAGGACACAGAGTCCAGGAGCAGCTGGGTACGACTGGATACGGTGGGTACAGAGAGGGATTGGTTTGGGACACAAGATTTAGAGGCAAACACAGAGTTGAGGCATTCAGCTTTTCCTCTGAGCGATGGGTAAAATAGCCAATTCAGCATATGCCTCCCAAGAAGGGAGCTGTGGCCTGGCAGCTTCGTTCTGCACATTACTTTATTGTGTTAAAGATTTTACTTTGACAAAGAACTTTGTTTGTGTATACATGTATTGATTTAATTTGTATTTAAAATAAGAATTTTTTCCATTGTAATATAAATCAGTCATTTATTACTCAGACCATACACACACAATAAAGACAACTAATTCTTACTTTTTTCCTGACATACCATGAAATAGCATGTTTATTGTACAAGTTCATTGCAAAATAGATATGCAAAAATAGATCATACACATAGCATATAATATATGATACACATATCTCAAAAAAAATATCAAAATTCCAACATTCACACAACAGTTCCTCGATCATGTTATCCTGCCATGGGACACTGTCGACGTTGTTGTAGTAGTGCTTGAGGTAAACGCGCACAGCCTTGGTGAGCTAAAGACTACGAGCTGCGAGCTAAAGACTGGTGGTACCACCAATCGTAAGGTCGTGCAACCAGTCAGGACAGGTCGTGACTGGTTGCACTACCGATCGTGAGGTCGTACGACAGGTGGCACCACCAATCGTCAGGTGGCAGGACCAGTAGCATGACCAATCGTGCGACTACGTGACCTGCGATCATGCACGACTGGTGGTGCGTCCATGCGCGACTGGTGGTACGACCATGTAAGACCTGTCTGCGACCTCTTACGATTTGGAATCGCAGGTCAGAAGTTTTGAACATGACCATCGACCTTGCTGCGACTGATTTTGCTCTGGCGATCACCCACGACCTCTGCGACCAGTCGCGCGCTTTCTACAATTTGCCCGCGATTCCAACGTTTTTTGGTCGCAGCTAGGTCGTAACCTAGTCGCAGGCCCGGTGTGACTGGGGCCTTACTATAATTCACCAAATGTTTGTCCGTCTGTCTGTCCGTTCCCAGGTACCACAAAAACGGCTGAACCGATCGCAACGATATTTTGGGTGGGTAATCCTGGGACCCCCTGGATTAAAATAGGCTATATTGTTTTTCCTATTTCAGCTTTGGTCTCCAGCATGTTCAGGTTTCGGACTCCCGCATAACATTATTGTCCCGGGTACCGCAAAAACGGCTGCACCGATCACAACGATTTCCTGGAACCCCTGCAGTAAAATCCTACGATAATTCACCAAAAGAACATGACATGAAAATTAAAAACAGCTGAACAGTATTTCATGAACATTTCATTGCGGAATTGAGGAAAATCCTGATGAGTTAAGAACCTGCCGTGAATGCGGAAGTGGACAGATTACGGCAATGAGCTGGTTTGATAATATCCCAAGACAACCGTCATTTAAAACAGTATTTTGTTAAAGTATCAATTGATGATTGGAATTGAGTGAATACAATTACGATTTTGAATTCGTAATTGTATTCATCCAACCGCATGGAACTTCACATCAGGATTTAAATATTTGTTTATGTCACGAATGTTGTTAAAAGTTTATTTTCTATATTAATGCTATTTAATTTGTGATTGGAGTTATGCTGTTTGGAATGAAAAAAAGAGATATCGAGTTCAAGTGAATGACGAAATGCCATCACGGTTCTACTTTCTGAACGTGAAATTCGCGGATCGCCATATGCAGATTCGCCATTTACTGGGTATAGAACAAACGTACCCGTTTGTTTGCCAATGGGTACGTTTTACATGGAAGTCCTTCACGAACTTGCTGTTCATGTCTGACATGCAACTGAAGGTGCTACAGGAATGTGGAATTTATTGGTTTTATGCTTTAGCATTCGCCGTTTCTGCATTGTCTGTTTGCTTCTGGCCTCCCACCCGTGCATAGCACGGGTGCCTCACTCGTAAGTATAATTCAAGGATCAGTGTGTTTGTTTGTTTGTCGAGCTACTCCTCCTACAGTTCTGGGCCAATTGTATCCAGATTTGCTACATAGGATCAGCATGACCCAAATTACTGTATTCTTATCTTATTAGTGTTCTTATCTTTGCCGGTGGTCTTGGAGGGAGGGGTGGGGGGTAGGAGACATGCATATTGTTTTGTTTGTTTGTTAGACACATGCATATTTACTCGATGTAAATGCATATTGTTTAGCGCTACCTCCAGGTGGGAGAGGGTATTACAAGTCCTCACTCTTTACAATACAGTATTCCTGTCCCTATGTTTTCCGGTGCAGTGTGAGGTGAGTGGAATTATAAGCAGTAGGCATGTTTTTGCTTCATGCACGTAACCCGGGTTATTGTGGTTTTTATTTCGGGGACCGAGTGAGTCAGCTGTCAGTTGGCTATACACCGCCCAAGTAAAGTATGTGTCAGAAGAACCGTGTTGCATGCTTGGAATAACATCACCCATAGGGCGGGTACTCTGCTATTAATAATAACTCAAACAAAGAACTTTATTTTATGTTCTTAACTCTCCTATTCACGAAAATAAATAGCACAAAAACAATGAACACATGAACAAACATGTTAATTATAAGTACTGTACAGTTTGGACAATTTTAAAGTTGAAGTCCCGAGCCCTATTTTCCCCTTTACACATAAAGTTTGGGGGATTTGCGGTTCATGGAGATGTTAAAGAAATTAACCCCCGCGAACAGCAACGCCCTCCTGTATATACATTACTTGAACACTGTGCGGAGTATTGTGTTCTATGAACTCTCTAGTTAACTTAAGGTTGTGTGCGCCATCACCACCTGCCATCTTTTCTGCGCTGACGGGATTCGATTTAAAATCACTGGAGGGAAATAAATAGGATAGAATAACCCCTTTGATTGGCTGTTCATACGTGTTATGGGTTAAACATGTGGGGGACTATATTGGCTTGGCTCAGATGAAGTGTTCTACAAATTGATCCTTGAGCTGACTATTTGTGGGATATTAATTCCTGGCCTGAGCAGTTCCTGTCCAAGATCATTTGCGGTTTTGGTTGGAGGCCGAACGTACATCACTCGAGAATATATACAGGTTGAGGGAGTGACATTCGAGCTGGGGACATGGTGTAGACTAAAGACTATAGAGGGAGTGACGTTTCAACTGGGGACATGGTGTAGACTATAGAGTATAGAGGGAGCGACATTCCAGCTGGGGACATGGTGTAGACTACAGACTATAGAGGGAGTGACGTTTCAACTGGGGACATGGTGTAGACTACAGACAATAGAGGGAGTGACATTCCAGCTGGGGACATGGTGTAGACTACAGACAAAAGAGGGAGTGACATTCCAGCTGGGGACATGGTGTAGACGACAGACTATAGAGGGAGCGACATTCCAGCTGGGGACATGGTGTAGACTGCAGACTATAGAGGGAGTGACGTTTCAGCTGGGGACATGGTGTAGACTACAGACTATAGAGGGAGTGATATTCCAGCTGGGGACATGGTGTAGACTACAGACTATAGAGGGAGTGATATTCCAGCTGGGGACATGGTGTAGACGACAGACTATAGAGGGAGTGATATTCCAGCTGGGGACATGGTGTAGACTACAGACTATAGAGGGAGTGATATTCCAGCTGGGGACATGGTGTAGACTACAGACTATAGAGGGAGTGACATTCCAGCTGGGGACATGGTGTAGACTACAGACTATAGAGTATAGAGGGAGCGACATTCCAGCTGGGGACATGGTGTAGACTACAGACTATAGAGGGAGTGACGTTTCAGCTGGGGACATGGTGTAGACTACAGACTATAGAGGGAGTGACATTCCAGCTGGGGACATGGTGTAGACTACAGACTATAGAGTATAGAGGGAGCGACATTCCAGCTGTGGACATGGTGTAGACTACAGACTATAGAGGGAGTGTCGTTTCAGCTGGGGACATGGTGTACACGACAGACTATAGAGGGAGTGATATTCCAGCTGGGGACATGGTGTAGACGACAGACTATAGAGGGAGTGATATTCCAGCTGGGGACATGGTGTAGACTAAAGACTATAGAGGGAGTGATATTCCAGCTGGGGACATGGTGTAGACTACAGACTATAGAGGGAGTGATATTCCAGCTGGGGACATGGTGTAGACTACAGACTATAGAGGGAGTGATATTCCAGCTGGGGACATGGTGTAGACGACAGACTATAGAGGGAGTGATATTCCAGCTGGGGACATGGTGTAGACTACAGACTATAGAGGGAGTGACGTTTCAGCTGGGGACATGGTGTAGACGACAGACTATAGAGGGAGTGATATTCCAGCTGGGGACATGGTGTAGACTACAGACTATAGAGGGAGTGACATTCCAGCTGGGGACATGGTGTAGACTACAGACTATAGAGGGAGTGACATTCCAGCTGGGGACATGGTGTAGACTACAGACTATAGAGGGAGTGACGTTTCAGCTGGGGACATGGTGTAGACTACAGACTATAGAGGGAGTGACATTCCAGCTGGGGACATGGTGTAGACTACAGACTATAGAGGGAGTGACGTTTCAGCTGGGGACATGGTGTAGACTACAGACTATAGAGGGAGTGACATTCCAGCTGGGGACATGGTGTAGACTACAGACTATAGAGGGAGTGACATTCCAGCTGGGGACATGGTGTAGACTACAGACTATAGAGGGAGTGACATTCCAGCTGGGGACATGGTGTAGACTACAGACTATAGAGGGAGTGACATTCCAGCTGGGGACATGGTGTAGACTACAGACTATAGAGGGAGTGACATTCCAGCTGGGGACATGGTGTAGACTACAGACTAAAGAGGGAGTGACGTTTCAGCTGGGGACATGGTGTAGACTACAGACTATAGAGGGAGTGACATTCCAGCTGGCGACATGGTGTAGACTACAGACTATAGAGGGAGTGACATTCCAGCTGGGGACATGGTGTGGACTACAGACTATAGAGGGAGTGACATTCCAGCTGGGGACATGGTGTAGACTCCAGACTATAGAGGGAGTGACGTTTCAGCTGGGGACATGGCGTAGACTCCAGACTATAGAGGGAGTGACATTCCAGCTGGGGACATGGTGTAGACTACAGACTATAGAGGGAGTGACATTCCAGCTGGGGACATGGTGTAGACTACAGACTATAGAGGGAGTGACATTCCAGCTGGGGACATGGTGTAGACTACAGACTATAGAGGGAGTGACATTCCAGCTGGGGACATGGTGTAGACTACAGACTATAGAGGGAGTGACATTCCAGCTGGGGACATGGTGTAGACTACAGACTATAGAGGGAGTGACATTCCAGCTGGGGACATGGTGTAGACTACAGACTATAGAGGGAGTGACATTCCAGCTGGGGACATGGTGTAGACTACAGACTATAGAGGGAGTGACATTCCAGCTGGGGACATGGTGTAGACTACAGACTATAGAGGGAGTGACGTTCCAGCTGGGGACATGGTGTAGACTACAGACTATAGAGGGAGTGACGTTCCAGCTGGGGACATGGTGTAGACTACAGACTATAGAGGGAGTGACGTTTCAGCTGGGGACATGGTGTAGACTACAGACTATAGAGGGAGTGACGTTTCAGCTGGGGACATGGTGTGGACTACAGACTATAGAGGGAGTGACATTCCAGCTGGGGACATGGTGTGGACTACAGACTATAGAGGGAGTGACATTCCAGCTGGGGACATGGTGTAGACTACAGACTATAGAGGGAGTGACGTTTCAGCTGGGGACATGGTGTGGACTACAGACTATAGAGGGAGTGACGTTTCAGCTGGGGACATGGTGTGGACTACAGACTATAGAGGGAGTGACGTTTCATCTGGGGACATGGTGTGGACTACAGACTATAGAGGGAGTGACATTCCAGCTGGGGACATGGTGTAGACTACAGACTATAGAGGGAGTGACGTTTCAGCTGGGGACATGGTGTGGACTACAGACTACAGAGGGAGTGACGTTTCAGCTGGGGACATGGTGTAGACGACAGACGATAGAGGGAGTGACGTTTCATCTGGGGACATGGTGTGGACTACAGACTATAGAGGGAGTGACGTTTCATCTGGGGACATGGTGTGGACTACAGACTATAGAGGGAGTGACGTTTCAGCTGGGGACATGGTGTGGACTACAGACTGTGGAGGGAGTGACATTCCAGCTGGGGACATGGTGTAGATGACAGACTATAGAGGGAGTGACGTTTCAGCTGGGGACATGGCGTAGACTACAGACTATAGAGGGAGTGACATTCCAGCTGGGGACATGGTGTAGACTACAGACTATAGAGGGAGTGACGTTTCAGCTGGGGACATGGTGTAGACGACAGACTATAGAGGGAGTGACGTTTCAGCTGGGGACATGGCGTAGACTACAGACTATAGAGGGAGTGACATTCCAGCTGGGGACATGGTGTAGACTACAGACTATAGAGGGAGTGACGTTTCAGCTGGGGACGTGGCGTAGACTACAGACTATAGAGGGAGTGACGTTTCAGCTGGGGACATGGTGTAGACGACAGACTATAGAGGGAGTGACGTTTCAGCTGGGGACATGGTGTAGACTACAGACTATAGAGGGAGTGACGTTTCAGCTGGGGACATGGTGTAGACGACAGACTATAGAGGGAGTGACGTTTCAGCTGGGGACATGGTGTAGACTACAGACTATAGAGGGAGTGACATTCCAGCTGGGGACATGGTGTAGACGACAGACTATAGAGGGAGTGACGTTTCAGCTGGGGACATGGTGTAGACTACAGACTATAGAGGGAGTGACATTCCAGGAGTGTGGTATTCGAGATCCACAGGTAGAGGGAGTGATGTTTGGGGTGGTAATGGTGGTGGTGGTGTTATGGTGGTGATGGTAGTAGTAGTGGTGGTGGTGGTGTTATGGTGGTGATGGTAGTAGTGGTGGTGGTGGTGGTGTTATGGTAGTGATGGTAGTAGTGGTGGTGGTGGTGGTGTTATGGTGGTGATGGTAGTAGTAGTGGTGGTGGTGGTGTTATGGTGGTGATGGTAGTAGTAGTGGTGGTGTTGGTGTTATGGTGGTGATGGTAGTAGTGGTGGTGGTGGTGGTATTCGATGAATTTAGCTGCATTTGGAGGAGTTAAGTGATGTTTTGGGTGGTGATAGTAATGGTAGTGGTGGTGGTGGTGTTATGGTGGTAATGGTGGTGGTGGTAGTGGTGGTGATGGTATTCGATGAAAATAGCTTCATTTGGAGGCATTAAGTGATGTTTGGAGTGGTGATGGTGGTGGTAATGGTAGTGGTGGTGGTGGTATTCGATGAATATAGCTACATTTAGAGGAATTAAGTGATGTTTGTGGTGGTAATGGTGGTGATGATGTTTGGGGTGGTAATGGTGGTGATGATGTTTGGGGTGGTAATGGTGGTGGTGGTGCTAGTGGTGGTGGTGATGGTATTCGATGAATATAGCTACATTTGGAGAAATTAAGTGATGTTTGGGGTGGTAATGGTGGTGGTGGTGGTAGTGGTGGTGGTGGTGGTGTTATGGTGGTGATGGTAGTAGTGGTGGTGGTGGTGGTATTCGATGAATATAGCTACATTTAGAGGAATTAAGTGGTGTTCTCGGGGTTGTGGGCGTGTGGAATTGACATTGCTATTTATTTGGAGCTGCAAGACCATCGAAATGTATTGTTGTTATAAACCAAGATACATGTATGTATATAAAATGTATATAAACAAAGAAAATCATTGGTTGTCTCATTGATTATATCGTTGACTTGTTATCCGTGGTTAACCCGGTCATTTCACTCACATATTGTGGTAGTTTTCTCAAAGGTCATTCTGTTCGATATATATATATGGCGGTACTAATTGTCCAAATGGTAATTATTATAAGGCATGGGCATGTTATATCCTAGTTACCTCGTAAACATGTAGTAACGCCTTGGTTACCATACTGTATATTGGTTATGACGACATTTTTTCCGGTGGTTAACCCAGAGGTTAATGCGCGGGTTCTTCAGTCTTGAGGTAATTTGTCGACACTTCCCGGTAATTCCAGGTCCGCCCGCCGAGTGGCGCAGGCCTCGTCCCGGTCGCAGCCCCCGCTTCCTGCTGCCCGTGCGTCCGTCCATCTCCGTCTCTCTCTCTCTCTCTCCGCCTGCTCGGTGAGTCCCGATGCCTGTCCGTCCCTTTGTCCTCTAGCGGCTTCCCGCGACCCTCCGCCTGACGGACACCCGGATCCTCGTCCCTCGTTCGACGTCCGCTCCTCTCGGCCTCCGTTATTGTATGTACAATGTACACACTCACTACATGTATTTGTGGCGGAGCGACATGAATTCCATTTAAATATTTTAATAATGCTTCCTATCATTTGTCCGCTATGTCACGTTCTTCCTTGTCCACATCGTGGCGTTTTGTCCAGGACACTAAAGGTTTTCCTCTTCTTCAACTATAACTGTTTCTCAACGTGAATAGTCCGATTGTCCCAACTTAGACAGTCGAACGCAGTGTCTGAGTAATTATAACCTGTGTTTGTCTGAGTCGCTTGTCTGTCCTTAGCTCTGTATATAATAATTATTTGTACGTGTCGATATTCCCTCCCTGGTGGTTTGTGGTTGGTTCGTAATACGTTGTGTTTGTTAGAACCGGTACACGTGTGTTCTTACCTTGTGTACGTAATATATATATATATATATATATATATATATATATATATATATATATATATATATACACACACACACATACCTGTACCTGTACAGTATATAGTGGGCAACCTGTAAACGCAACAACTGAGAACCACATTGTGTTTGACTATTTTGTGCAACAACAGGTATAAACTGAACTTCGTAGCGAACGAATCATTCACCTGAGTCATTCATTCATTGTCCCAAAGCTAATCAGGTTTGTCAAGGTGTTTGTATAATTTGTGCATAGCTGTTAAATGATTGTCTAATACGTCTGTCGGTTTATTCCTGGCACACGACCACGTGACCGGGCGCCGTGGCTCACCTGAACGGTGCTGGGGTGCACCACGTGCTCCACCGAGACATTGCTCGTTCGTCCAGGTCGCGTAAAGTTCCCATGGAATATTTACTTCCACTGATTTTTTTTGGTGATGAAACGGGTGTAGTGAGTGCTTCAACATGGCCACCTGCTCCTGTGGATCTTTTTGAAGGGATTCTTTGTGGGATTAAGTATTCACACCCATTGTGCTGTAGGAATGTCCGAGTACGTGTGCAGTTCCAATTACAGTCACCAAGTGATTGGAAATGCAACTTTACTCGAGAGAGAGCTGAAGTTTGAGGATGCGGAATCCATTTACTACTGTACGGTACTCGAACCAACCCATCGCCCAGGAAAGACACTGAACCGTGGAAATGTGAAACTGGAAAAAACGGTGGGAGAGACGTTTCCAGATGTCTTAGATGTTTTGCTGTGAATAATAATTGTCTCTTGTCAAAGGCTCAGAGTTTATTTTTATCTTCTGGCTTTTTCCCAAACATCTCAGAAGTGTCATGGAGATGAAACGTCACAGCACAAAATGGAAATGACGCTCACGAGTAACGAACTTCATCTCTGCTCGGTGGAATGCTCGACTTGGGGTGAAGCCCAGACGAGTTGTAAATACAATTCCCCAACGCTGAGGCTAATGTTCACAATGATGCGCTTTGCACAAGGAGCCGCTTGAGATGATGCTTGTTGCAGGAAGAACCCCCTGAGATGATGCTTGTTGCAGGAAGAGCCCCCTGAGATGATGCTTGTTGCAGGAAGAGCCCCCTGAGATGCTTGTTGCAGGAAGAGCCCCCTGAGATGATGCTTGTTGCAGGAAGAGCCCCCTGAGATGATGCCTGTTGCAGGAAGAGCCCCCTGAGATGATGCCTGTTGCAGGAAGAGCCCCCTGAGATGATGCCTGTTGCAGGAAGAGCCCTCTGAGATGATGCTTGTTGCAGGAAGAGCCCCTCAGATGATGCTTGTTGCAGGAAGAGCCCTCTGAGATGATGCTTGTTGCAGGAAGAGCCCTCTGAGATGATGCTTGTTGCAGGAAGAGCCCTCTGAGATGATGCTTGTTGCAGGAAGAGCCCTCTGAGATGATGCTTGTTGCAGGAAGAGCCCTCTGAGATGATGCTTGTTGCAGGAAGAGCCCTCTGAGATGATGCTTGTTGCAGGAAGAGCCCCTCAGATGATGCTTGTTGCAGGAAGAGCCCCTCAGATGATGCTTGTTGCAGGAAGAGCCCCTCAGATGATGCTTGTTGCAAGAAGAGCCCCTCAGATGATGCTTGTTGCAGGAAGAGCCCCATGAGATGATTTCAGATGTTTGCTGCAGGAACAGCCCCTTGAGATTATGCTTGCTGCAGGAAGAGGCCTCTGAGATGTTTGTTGCAGGAGGAGCGCCCTGCGGTGATGCACATTGTACGAGCAGCCACCACAGTGATACGCGTCTCATGCGGGGAGTTGGGGGGGGGGGAGAGGGGGGCAGTGAAGTGTGTTGCACAAGTGGGTATCAGGGGGTGGGGAGTATGGCGGGCCTTATGCCTTGCACGACGGGCCCCGGCGGTGATGCGCCTTGCACGAAGGGCGGGCCCCTGCGGTGACGCGCCTTGCACGAAGGGCGGGCCCCTGCGGTGACGCGCCTTGCACGACTGGCCCTGGTAGTGACACGCCTTGCACGGCGGGCCCCGCTGGTGACGCGCCTTGCACGACTGGCCCCGGCGGTGACGCGCCTTGCACAACTGGCCCTGGTAGTGACACGCCTTGCACGGCAGGCCCCGCTGGTGACGCGCCTTGCACGACTGGCCCCGGCGGTGACGCGCCTTGCACAACTGGCCCTGGCGGTAACGTGCCCTGCACAACGGGCCCTGGCGGTGACGTGCCTTGCACGACTGGCCCCGGCGGTGACGCGCCTTGCACGACTGGCCCCGGCGGTGACGCGCCTTGCACGACTGGCCCCAGCGGTGACGCGCCTTGCACGACGGGCGGGCCCCTGCGGTGACACGCCTTGCACGACTGGCCCCGGCGGTGACGCGCCTTGCACGACTGGCCCCGGCGGTGACGCGCCTTGCACGATCGGCCCCGGCGGTGACGCGCCTTGCACGACCGGCCCCGGCGGTGACGCGCCTTGCACGACCGGCCCCGGCGGTGACGCGCCTTGCACGACTGGCCCCGGCGGTGACGCGCCTCGCACGACTGGCCCCGGCGGTGACGCGCCTCGCACGACTGGCCCTGGTGTTGACGCGCCTTGCACGGCGGGCCCCGCAAGTGACGCACCTTGCAAGACTGGCCCCGGCGGTGATGCGCCTTGCACGACTGGCCCCGGCGGTGACGCGCCTTGCACGAATGGCCCCGGCGGTGACGCGCCTTGCACGACTGGCCCAGGCGGTGACGCGCCTTGCACAACTGGTCCTGGCGGTGACGTGCCCTGCACAACAGGCCCCTGCGGTGATGCGCCTTGCATGACTGGCCCCGGTGGTGACGCGCTTTGCATGACGACGGGCCCCTGCGGTGACGCGCCCCGGCTCTTCCTGCAACAAGCATCATCCACCCCCCTCCCCGTGGTGATATGTGCGTTCTACGTCACCCCCCCCCCCCCCGGTGATATGTGCCCCTCCACCCCCGCTGTAAGGCCCACATCCCCGTGGTGTGATCCCCTCCCCGCACGAAGAGACCGATAAAAGCCCTTGTAGTGCTACAAATAATCTGCTGAGTGTTGACTGCGTGCACCCATACTTTGGGTTTTGGGCATCTTGGCTGCGTATTTCCACTGCAGCTCGTAATTGAGTTCCCTCTTCACTCTCAAGCTTTTTGCAATCCAATGTATTACGTTTTTGGGGCCCTCGGGTGAGGGCTCTGCGACCCTCCTCACATATACCAAGTCAACATTGTGGGCAGTGCTAGTTTTTAGTCCTATGAAGGAAAACCAGTGTTCATTGTGCATTCCTGTCTCTGAACTTGCTCTGTTCTCAGGATATTGTTTTGCAATATTTTTTGAAAATGACACGAAGATCGTTACGGTTCCAACTCTTTGGTATTATTTGGCCGCCAGTTGATCAGCCTCAAATACACGTCTAATTGCCGGGAAGTGTCTCGGATCGGAGTCAAGATCTGTCTCCATGACATTTAACTTGTTCTATATTTGGGTTGTCCTGCTGTTTCATCAAAAATGCATGTCCAAAATGGCTGGATATACACATATTCATACAACGGCTAAACACCAATGACTGCAGTTTAATGTAAAGGGAAAGTAGACCCAAAGGATGATCTGGTCCATCATGCCTGTGCTCTATCAACACCATGTTCATCCAATGCATCAGTTTGAAAGACCCCTGCCTTGTTACTGTCCTCAACTTTTTCTTTTTTTTTCATCTGGCTGTTCGACATGTAAATCTTGTGCCGTAAGACATCTTGTGCCGTAAGACATCTCTGACTTTTCACTAACCATGAGTCATCACAAATTTTGTGTAACCAGTTTAGATTTATCAGCGACAGGTGGGTCCTGATGCTGTGGCACTACATGGCAGGGGATTGGAGTGAATACGAATGAATAGGCAAGGCACGATGGTATCAGGACATTGGTAGATGGCACGAACATCGTAGGGATGGGCACGGACACTCCGTAGGTTTAATACAACACAAAGCCTTAATCAAGATGCAAACCTATCAAATACCTCCCGGTTGTCTGCTGAGTATGCTCTTGGACAGTATCGAACTGCAAAACAGACCCAAAAACAGCTTGTTTGTAATTATTCGTTCCAGACAGCCTAACTCAAAATTGGTTTAAGTTTAGGACTTGGTTTAAACACGAATCTACTGTATATTTGGAGTGGGAAAGTCCATGACTACTAAAGCCTTTCATAACTTGAAATGATTTGACAAAGTAAGCAAAGCTGCCATACCTATATGTAGGGCATGGAAAGGCCAAGAAGGGTGGGTGGGACAACACCTGTCAATTAGCCTGGTGGGGGCAGGCCCATGGCGACAATTGGCCGAGGGCCAATCACAATCATATGCCATGGGCCTGGTTATCAGTGGAATATTATTTCTGTCCATTATATAATAGCAAGATATTTCATCGTGCAATCCAAAAATTTCCAAATTTTAAATACATTTTTTCAATGTACAAAAACAGGTAATTTTTTTTAAATGTAAAAGGATGTAGGGATGGTGTGCTAAAAAGTATGTATGCTAACAAGGTAGGGATGGTCACAAGAAATGATTATGTGAAACCATCCCTACAATTTTCTTTGAATCGTGGTTGTTCCCTGTGCATTTGCAATGATCGTGTATGTTGATTGTTGCCATGCATGAATTTGACCAGTGAAATATGGAATTGTTAAAACACACTACGGAGGTGTATACCTTGAGAGCAGGTCTCTGTTCCATCTCCTGAAACCCACCCACATGTGGAAAGAGCAGCCAAGAACTTTTTTCATTAAAAAAAAAAAAAACACACACACACACACACACACACACACACACACACACACACACACACACACACACACACACACACACACACACACACACACACACACACACGTTCCACCTTCCCCACATATGGATATGGCAACCAAAGATACACACAATTCAGCTCGTGTTTTTGTGGTGATTGTGAACCCAAATCAACAGAGATGTATCACATCATTTGCAGGAACAACCACTATTCAAAGAAAGATGTTGGCATGGTTTCACATGATACTTTTTTGTGACCATCCTGACCGTTTTTACATTCTTTTATATATGAAAACTGTTTTTATGACTTGTTACTGTATATCTCATCTCACCAGGCAAGTTGCTTTCTTTCTATTTTGTGGTTTGTTCCGTATCTGACTGATCATTCCGTCTTGAAATGTGCACACATTTAATGTTGCTACATTAACATTGCTGAATTTAATGTTGTACAGCCCTCTCCCCCCCCCTCCCTTCTCACCCAGCACAATAACCACCCATGTACTTTGACTCGAAATTTCCACCCCTCTCATTTGTTACAGTAAACAGCTACTAGCTCCAACTACCTGTTAGGAATACTGTACTGTATTCAGTCAATGCAGATGGTTAACACCATAGAGCTATATCGCATGTCTAATGGTGGTAAATAAAGGGTTGAGGTCCCACTATATGGGGGAATATTGTTTCAGGAAATGACCATTTGGGTTTCCCCTTAACCAAGAGATCATTTTGAAATCCTCTACCTCATGATGAACACCAGTGGTGGCAACTCCCAGCGTGACACGTTTCTGCAATCACCAAAACCAGGACAATAACGCGTGTGAATGCAGATGCTAATCCTTACAAATCCCATTTGATGACATCATGTCTGCTTGAGGATGACATCTGTCCCTGCTGGTTTTGGGCTAGTTCATACACCCACAGGAAGTACAAGGTATTTTGTCTTGGAATATTGTTTGGGTTGTTTTTTGAAAACTTAGCCAATAATACCCCAAGCCCCACATCCGTGATTATGTGGAGTGGTACAACCACCAACCCCCTGCCACTATGTACCACCACCAACCCCCTGCCATTATGTACCACCACCACCACCCATACCATGAACAAGTTTTCCAGACAGGAAAAGTTAAATAATTTCCCTGTAAATTCCTTGTGCATTTTAGATATTTGGTTTTCTCATTCAGAAGCATTTTCAAGCTTTCATTTAGGCCTGGTTGAAGATATGATAAAAAGCATGGCTTGCTAAAGATAGCCACAGGGTTGGAATTTTGGATGGCGTTCCATGAACATGTGTGGACAAGCGGCTGATTGAATGGTTGTTGGTGCCAAACCCTCAAATGCACCCCTTCCCTACTTCCAGTACCACCACCACAACAGGCAGGCTTTTGTGGCTCCAATCAGCCATCCTGGCAGCTGTGAAACACCAACTGGCTGTGGAAATGATCTCTCATGTTTTCTCTTTTTCCTGCCCCCACCCTGTTGGTTGAAAACATGGCTGCCAGGATATCTTAGAGGTGGTCAATTCCCATCCCGACTACAAGCTCATGCTGATGTTTGCCTCAGTCATCTCACTTTTGGATGAGCCTCCATTTTGAAGGAAAAATGTTTTTCTTACTGCATAGCTCCATGTAATAATAATAATGATGATGTTTGGTATCGGAGCTAACTTGATGATCTCGGTGCTGCAGGGTAGGTGCAGTGGGACCTCTACCGCCCACCAATGTGACGACAGCATGGGGGATGAGCCATTGGTGGTTGCCAAGTGGGACTACGAGGCCCAGCAAGAACAAGAACTGAACATTCGGCGGCACGAGACCCTCTGGTTACTGGACGACTCAAAATCTTGGTGGAGAGTCCGGAATTTGAGCAATGAGACGGGGTTTGTGCCCTCCAATTTCGTGGAAAGGAAAAACAATGTTCGAAAAGGGAGTTTTGTGAAACAAATAAAGGACACGCTGGGTAAGAGTGTGATCTTTCTGATCATTTGCTGCGATTTGCAACTTGTCCAATATCATTGCTGTACCTTTACTGTGTTTTGCTTTTATCTCTGCAGGTATTGGTAAAGGCCGGTCTAAGTCTGGGCCACGTGAGGGAGTGATGGGCCACTTGAACGACTCCGAGGGTCCCATCTATGAGGGGCCAATGCTCCGTGGGGGCCTGTCTAGTGCTGATGGAGGAATGGGCAATGCAGCGGCTGCAGTGGTTGGAGGGGCTGTGCCAGGTAACGGTGTTCATGGTCCACTACCCACAGTATATGTGAAGTTTGGCTACAATGCAGAGCGTGATGACGAATTAACACTGGTAAAGGGTGCAAGTGTTACCGTTCTGGAGAAATGCAGTGATGGCTGGTGGAAGGGTCAGCTGGATGGGTGCGTTGGGTGGTTCCCTTCCAACTATGTCGTGCTGGATGAGGTACCCAGCGGTGGGGGTGAGGCTGACATCTTGGCAGCTCTGGCACAATGCTCTGAGGCTGGTGGAGCCACAAAGACCCTACCCTGTGTGCAGGCTCTCTATCCATACAACTCTGGGAATCCCGAAGAGCTGCGCTTCGCACGTGGTGAAACGATGGAGGTATTGGAGAAGCCAGAGAACGATCCAGAGTGGTGGCGTTGCCGCAAAACCGATGGCAGCACAGGCCTTGTGCCCAGGAACTACGTGCAGGAATCGGGAGCCGGGATTCGGCCTGGGCCACAGTGGGATCCGGCAGGAAGCGCTGCCAACGGGGTCGGGGGTTCAGGGATGGCTGCCAGTGTGTTGTGGAGCAGGCCGTGGTACCACGGACGGATGTCAAGGCAGCAGGCCGAAGCCCTGCTGAATGAGCGTGGACAGGATGGAGACTTCATTGTACGAGACAGTGAGTCATCGGTATGTCGTTTTATTTTTATTCATTTTGATAGCCTGTTTGGTGTTCCCAACTGGGCACTTGCCTCATGCTGCTGTGAAAATCTGTGCAAACCCTCCCCAGCCCAATGATTTTTCCATTTCGCTCAAGGCAAGTCGCAAGAACAAGCATTTTAAGGTGCAGAGCCAAGATGGCATATTCTTCATTGGGCAGAGGCAGTTTGCCTCACTCGACATGCTTGTGGAACACTACAAGAAGGCCCCTATATTTACAAATGATGCTGGAGACAAGCTGTTCCTTGTCAAACCCCTTCAGTAACACTGCCAGGCCAAGGCACGCTCAGCTTGGCCGAGTCCAACTCCGGGAGGCAGAGTTTTTGCCTTCAGGCTGGACTTTGAGTGAAGAGATAGGCCAGCTCAGGGTGGTGAACTTGTGGACGTGATTGGGTGGTGGGGGTTAGGTGGGGTCACTTTGGCAATTGGTGGGGTGCACTGTGCAAAGTCATTGGGAGTAGCATACAGTACTTCCCTATGGAATGTACTTAAGCTGTGCTATTCGTATATCAAACAATTGTTGAAGCCTTATTCGATTACTTTTTACTGGAAAGTGTTAATGATTGTCAATTTCCACCCTCCCCTGGCCCATCCCCCCAATCTCTTCCCATCAATCCCATTGCTATGGATATCCCGGGCCCATGATTAAGCACTCGTTTAAACCACACAAAACTTTAAAGTACACGTCCAATCAGACGTGTGCACCCTGCACAGCCGTTGCGATCACAACCCTGCACGGGAGACGCGTTGACACTAAGGCTTGTGGGATAAACTGACAGCTCGCAGGACGGTTCTTGTAGATGGAAAATGAAAGGTATTTTGTATTTATATTTAAAAACTGCCATTCCAGGGTGGATGTTTAGAGTAGAGGTGTTCAAATACAAATGGCTATCTTTTGCACACAAGTTGAAGACACATCAGGAAGATAAAAGATGTTAAGATCTACTACAGTAAGCATGATTTTTAACGTTAACACTAAATTGTCTTCTACAATGTCCGCAAAACCTCTAATTTGGGGAGCGAGGCGAGGGGAGGGGGAGTTTGGTGATGCAGTGCGATCAGAGAAACACATGTTTTGTTTTAATCTGAATGCAGAAGTCCTTTAAAAAGAAGGTTGCTCTCATGAGGGTCACCCTGAGGTACCAGCTTCAGTGATTAAAATCCACAACGTTGGCCAGAAGTATGGTGGTTACTATTGTATTGTGCAAGTTATCTCTCGTGCTTATTCCTATCCACAGCACATGTTCGTTTCAATAAAGGTGACAGTTATTGGACTGCCAGGAACGACAGGTGATGGATTTATTCCAAAGGTGCTACAGGAGTGGGTTTATCGGAAATGTATGGAGAAAGATGCAGAACAGCAAAACTCCCATGATGATAAGGTTACCAAGAAAGTTGTTAACACTAGGCTCTGACCTTGAACCTTATGATGTTTGGCACAGGAACCGCCACGCACGAGCTGCAAATATACCACCTTTGCTATAGGGGAAATGGGGTGAAGAAAAATCCTTAAATTTGAGAAATATTCAATCAGGCAGGATTGCTTCTTCTTCTTTTTTTTTAACCACGCACACACGCACACACACACACCCACCACCACCACCACCACCACCACCACCACACACACACACACACACACACACACACACACACACACACACACACACACACACACACACACACACACACACACCACCACCACCACACATACACACCAGGCGTTGTACAAGATGACCCCAAGCTCTGTCCTGCTTAAAGCATCCCATCATCCCCACTGTGCTGAAGGTAAAGATAGTCCAACAGTATGCTACCACCATGGTACGTCCAAATACACACTCTAGTGCACTCACATTTGCACTACACTTTCCAGCATTGTCCCCCTTTGAGTGCAGAGATTGACAGGCCATTTCTACAACCGGTGCAACGGCTGGTGCCTTGTCCGAGCGAGGCGGGCTCGTGGTCGATACTCGTCGGCTTGTAACTGCAATTCACGACGAAAGTAAGCAATGGTCCTGTTCAGTCCCTCATGCAGCGGAACCTGCATCACACACATGGAAATCATTCACCTCATCGCCCGTTAATGCAGATGTACCTCAAGCCATCATAGTTTTCAGCATTTGCTCAACACAATTAGAATTGCACCGATAACAATTGCCCAACCATAGTCAAACAACCAGGCTGGCAAAATAGCCTACACCTAGAGGTATGCACACTCACCTGAGTTGTCGAGACTGGGTTTGAATCTCAACCCAGATATAAACTGTCATCCTGGTGTTTTACAAGTAGAGCGATGTATCAATGTGCCTGTCCATCAGATGGACGTTAAACTGGGCATCCCGTCTGCCGGCATTAGTTGGTGGATGTTAAAGATCCCACGGTGTCCTTCGGGAATCATAGGTGAGCTATCACTGGCACACTTTCCAAATTCCAAATTCCTGCATACTCCTTCGCATATCCTGCACCGGCGTGGCGACCCGTCCACGTTTGTAACCTCAAGCCAATAGGACTGCATCGGCAGGCGTATGCATGAGGAGGATAAACAAAAACAATCTACTTGTCAAATGAGACAAAAGATACTCGGTCTTCGTTCTCACCACCGGTCTCCACCCCAGTAGCCTTTCAGCCTTTTCTATCGCCGGGTTCCGGCGCTGAGGATCATCGGGAACTTCAGGAAGGTTTGCTATCCGGCTTTTGCTGCCTGTGGGGGAGCGACGAGACAGAATGCATACATTCGCAAAGGAAAGTTCAAATACCGTACACATTTAGTATAAGAGGTGAGCTCTCTACCCACCTTACACCCACGCATATGTTAAAAGCAAAAACAAAATGCAACACTGGAACTCGAAGCCAAACCTGACTTTTATCACACACATCCACTGTAAATCCTCAATAGTTCTCTTTTAGCATCACGAGGCCCTGTCAACATTTATGATGGGACTGACTGCCACGCTTGTTTGGTGCTCGTGGATTGCAAACCTACCGACCAAGTCACGGATGATAGTCGCAAACTCCATGATGGAATGCTCTTCTGGATTTCCCTGGTAAAAGGTACGAAGGAAATACAGAATTCATGTTAAACAAATTACACATCCAGGACATGAGGAGAAGGAAATGAGAATTAGTCTTGTACACATTGGTCCAATGCTGTGCTTATACCCAAACTCAGAGAAATTAAACAAACTGCTGCAAATCGGCACGAGTTTTTAAATGAGACTATCCAGCACCTCTCATCCCGAGAGATCCTCCTCAATGTCCATTTTACATGGTTTCCTAAATCTGCCACAATGGACATAAATCAAATTCCATAGTTGTAGAAATACTCGTATTTATTTGTGATGGGCTTTCCTCTCGTCCATTTTTGTTTTGTCAGCTGGGCAGAAGCTGCTAACTATCTGGTTGCTATGGCCAGCAGGTGACTCCACAGTGAGAACAAGGAATGCTGCCGCCATCACGTTTCCATGCACCGCTCAACCCAGGTTGAAAACTTGTGATCGTCCGAGCCGAGGGAACACAAACTCTCGTTTCCATTCAGTGGGCGTTTTTGATGCATGTCGGCCGTTGTCACCAAACAAAGAGTAAAAACCTACTGGTTGGGGGCCATTTTTAGATTAAGCAAAATCCTAATGAATCTTTGGTACGTTTCAAAAGCAACGAGTAAACTGACGAAAAAAGCGAGGTTGGAAAAAGATTAAGATGAGACGGGAGCTCACACCGAAGAGGTGAAACACATTCAAGGTACGTCCTGCTCACAGACACAGGTATTCTCTCAGGCCTCGCAGCGCATGTCGGACTAACCCCCCCGGGGTTTGCTTGTCGAGTCTGTGGTCTAAGGTCGGATGCTAGGCCTGAGATAAATGTTCCATCTATAAGCAATTCCAGACCTTGAACATGCATCATTTCTTCATGATAAGCTCATCTTAATCTTTTGCAAACTCCCCCTTCTTTGCTGCCTCTACAGTGCTTTTAAAAGGTGCCAAAGGAGAAATGAGATCTTCCTCAGCCAAAAAATGGCTTCCACCCTGTTGGTTCGATTCACAGTACATGTACCACCCATTAATCACCAGTTTGACCTACCTTCATCCCATCGTGTATACACTCGCTTTGGGAAAGGGGGGGTCACAGAATATAGTGCAGGCTAGCTCACTTCGGCAGTCCAATCTAGGATAGCTAAATGACATGGAAATGCAGCATGAGGATCAGCACAGTTTTCAACCCAGGTTGAGTGATGCACGGAAACGAGTTTTTTGCGAATCCGACACAAACAATTAATGGAGCTTTGTGTAATTATTGTGAAAATAGCCGAAGGAAACATGTGATTCTCATCACACCCTCATCCAATGGACCCCAATGACACAGGCCATGCCTCAAGAATAAACGAATAAGAATTTAGCAAATCACACATCTTGGGGACAATGATCAGATCACAACTACATCATGAGGAACCATTGATGCAGCTTTCCCATGATGACAAAGGTTCTGAAATGATACACTTTAACTCGTTTGAGCCCAACATTGCTTTCCATCACACCGATCACACAGGAGAAGACGTGTGATAGGACAGGATGCCACGTACCAGATTCACAGGACTGCTTACATTGCTATTCATCAGAGCCACCAATCCATTAACAAGGTCACTGGGTGAACACCAGACACACCAAATTGAGTGTGCATATCAGTGGGTGCAGGATGCAATACAAAGCAACAACAGTTGGGTGTTATGAATGTCAGTTTTGTCAGTGGCTGGGGGAGAGGAAATTGCTCACCTCACGTACTGAAAGGAACGAGTGTGTGACCCAGAGCCATAGACCTGGAGATGTGCAGACAGAAGGTTACAGTTATGATGAGGAAAAGGGAAAATCTTCAGAGCAGGAACTGTATACCACATCTCATGAAAGACTAAGGAATGCTGCTCCAGGAATGATTTTGCTTTGAGTCTGTATTTCAGATGATAAAAGTTCTAAAGAAGACTGACAAGGTAGGTGAGAAAAGAAATGGAAGAAATAGATCGAGGATAGTGGCAGAAAGTAAAACTGAGGACGCATGAAGAGGATGTCAATTATCACCACAAAAACGGGGGGAGGAAGGCCAAAGCGGGTTACGAGGAGAGTGGGGGGGGGGGGGGGGGCGTGCCAAAAGCAAGTTGCAAGGGAGGAGAGGGGAGACCGCCAAAGGAGGGTTTGTGAGGAGAGATAGGGACCGCCCAAAGAGAGGAGGGGACCGCCCAAAGAGAGGAGGGGACCGCCCAAAGAGAGGAGGGGACCGCCCAAAGATGGGTCCCCACCCGAAGACGGGAGGGATCACCCACAGCGGGTTGTGAGGGGGGGGGGGGGGTGGGGGGGGGGAGCGCCCACAGCGGGTTGCAAGGGGGGGGACCCAAAGCGGGTTGCAAGGGGGATCACCCACAGCGGGTTGCGAGGGAGGGGGGGGGGGGAGGGAGCGCCCACAGCGGGTTACAAGGGGGGGGGAACCCACAGCGGGTTGCAAGGGGGGGCATCCACAGCGGGTTGCGAGGGGGGGCGCCCACAGCAGGGAATGGGGAGGGGGAGGGGGAGGGGGCGCCCACAGCAGGGCATGGGGAGGAGGGGGGAAGACTGCCCACAGCGAGGTGTGAGGAGGGGGGGGGGGGGGGAGGACTGCCTTCAGCGGGGTTTGAGACCACCCACAGCAGGGTGCGAGGAGGGGAGCATCCACTATGGTGTGTGAGGGGGGGAGGGGAGACCGCCATGAGTTAGGTGCAGGGGGGTGGGGGGGGTAACGGGGGTGGGGGGCCCTAAGCTGGTTTTGAAGGGCAGATCACCCAAAGCGAAGAAGGAGGTTGGGAGAGTGCTTGTTTTTTATCAATTCATTATGATCCATGTATTTATCAATGAGTGCACAGTACTGACACATTTACCATGTGTGCATGTTATGTAGCCAATTGTATCGCTGAAAGCTTAAATGGGCCATCCCTTTGAAGAAAAAAAACCCCCCGTTTCACTACTTGATGTCATCTCATCTTGAGCATCTGAAATGTTTCTCTGGCCTCAGCTTTCCTTGTAATGCTTCAAGCTCTTACACACACCCTTCATATTACAATAACATCCTCCCATCTCTGAAACCTCAAACAATTCCCATCCCCAAGTGTACGTACAGTGAGGGGCTGCCCCTGCAGTGCTTGCAGAATAAAGTTGCTGACGACACGGCCATCGTCCATGTGCATCCTTGGCCCAAACGTGTTGAAGATCCGAGCCACACGCACATCCACCCCCTCCTGATGTCGGAGTTAAATTCCGGTTTGACATTACAATTACAATTGGCAGATTAAGTGAAGAAAGGAAGCACAAGATCTATCGGGTTGATGGCTGATTGCATGCACAGCTGGGGTCAAAGTTCATATGTAATGAAAGAAAGTGCATTTCTATTTTGAAGAGTTTTAAGGGTATGGAACTGACCTGCTTTTGGTAGGCATAGCACATCGTCTCAGCAACCCTCTTGCCTTCATCATAGCATGCCCGTGGTCCAATCGGGTTAACATTACCCCAGTAACTCTCCGTCTGGGGGTGTTGCTCAGGGTCTGGGTGTTGTCCAAGAGAGAACGGGGAAGGGAGGAAAGATATTGCAGTGTCAATGTTGAAAAAGCAAAAAATATCCTTTGCTAGCCTTGGGATAAAAGACAAATAAAATTTTTAGTTCTTCAAAAACAAAACAACAAATACTCAACAAACTGAAGCATTACTCAGATTACAAACTGAATTCCAACATGGACAAATGAAAGCAGACTCCAGGATAAATGCTTAAATCAAAAATACTGTAAACGAGCCAATGCCACGCATCAACAAGACGAAGGTTTGATCTGTTCCGGGGGGTCAATAATCTTACTATAATTCACCAAATGTCTGTCTGTTCCCAGGTACCGCAAAAACGGCTGAACCAATCGCAACCAAATTTTGGGTGGGTAATCCTGGGACCCCCTGGAGTAAAATAGGCTAGATTGTTTTCCAATTTCCAACTTTTCAATTTTCCAAACACGATGGAATAATATTTACCGATATGAACAGTGATGTGGCTTTTATTGAAATTGTACAAATACTGTTTCGATTTTGATGATTTGCATGTGATATGATTTAACGTATGTTTATATTAAAATATAAATCCCTGGTGTTGGGCTAGCGGCTAGGGTGCCGGCTTAGGATCCTAGGATCCTGGGTTCGAATCCCGGTCAATCGCTGAATTAACGCCAGGGGGGTTGACTCAGCCTGTCATCCTTCCGAGGTCGGCAAATTGAGTACCAGTTCACTGGTAATTCCCTGCTTGTCGTTAAAGGCGGCAAAAAGGGTTGGCGTCAGGAAGGGCATCCGGCCATAAAACATTGCTTCAAAAAGGGGACCGAAAAACAACAACAACCACGGTTCCCGAAAAAGGCCAACCCCCGCTTGCGGGGAAAAATGGCCTCTAAAGGTGGTTTTTTTTCTTTTTCTAAAGGTGGTTTTATATTAAAATAAAAAAAGCCTTCAATTTCTGATATTTTGCCTTTTCATTTGGGCCTCCCAATTGAAGCCCCGCCCGTAGGGCGTGTACCGTTGCTAGTAACCTTAATTGCAAACTCTTTGGCCAATCTGTGTCTTTCCAATTGGGACCTGGACTTTTAACCAAGACCCATTTGAGAAAACTTTTCCAACATCCACAACTGTTGCCAAAATAAATCTAGCAATCAATGAGGGAAGAAGGAATGTGCCATGCCGTTCAAGCAAATATGGGACACAATATGACGTCATGTGCACCATAATTGACGGTGACACAGTATCAGCTTCATCGGGATTCAAAAAGGGATGTATTCTCCTCATCTCCAATCACTCAGTCATCCCAACTGATAATGCCATGCCGCCCTCTACCATCTACCCCATATCGTTTGTACCCAAATTAACCCTCCCCTAAACCAGCTCTCTATCTCAGGTTACTATGTGTACCTCCCCCATGTCCTCTTATGTCATTCATTTTCATTCATTCACTTGCCATTCCGTACACCTGTTGTTTCTTCAATGAACGAACCACCTTTAGAGGCCATTTTTCCCTGCAGAGCAGGGGTTGGCCTTTTTCGGGCACCATGGTCCCCTTTTTGAAGCAATGTTTTACGGCCGGATGCCCTTCCTGCCGCCAACCCTGTTAGTCGCCTCTTGCGACACACAGGGAATTTACCAGTGAACTGGTTCTTCAATGAACAAAGGAGTTGAGTTGTGCAATTGGTCTAGAAAATCATAACCCTGTGTAATCTTCTTCTCAGATGTCCGTTTTTTAAATCTTTCTTCACAACCAAACCGTGCCAGCTGTGGGATCACCCAACCCGCTGTACGCTGAATCTTGTGAATTGCACTTGAAGAGTTTGACACCAAAATCGAGATATTTCTGTTGTATTGTCGGACGGTGCGAATGCTGGATAGCTTGGTTGTGAAAAAACTCCGTTTTTCTGGACGAAACATCACAGCACGTACAGGGTTTTGAAGAACATTTTATATAACATTCATCGACTACCATCGAACAGAGCTCAACTTTCAGTAACTCACAAAACATGGATTTCGCGTTTTTTTTTGTTTTTTTTTAAATCAAACATTTCCTTCGTATCCTTAACCTAAACAAGAACATTGGTAGAAACAAACACTATCCTAAATATGACCTAACAAAATATTTATACTATGCTAGCAATTTTATAAGGTTCTGCTTAGGCCACAGTTCGAGATGAATTTATATTTTGAGCATCACAAATTAACAAACGAAAAAAAAAATCCCCCCTTTAAAGCCATTTTCCATGCTAGCCTTGTGGGCCCCATGACAATCATCATGGTTCCTTTTTGGGTTTTTATGGCCGGATGCCCTTCCGGCCTCATGACACGCAGAGATACTGTGTACCTATTCTAAACCGGGGCACACACCGGCACATTCATCCCAACAAACTGGTACTCAATTTGCCGACCTCGGAAGGATGACAACCCGCCTGGTGTTAATTCAACGTTCGACCGGCATTCAAACTCAGGATCCTAGGATCCCAACCCGGCACCCTAACCGCTAAGCCAACACCAGGCTCAACAACAAATTGGATTTACAAGTTTTAGCCTTCAAATAACAATTGTACGAGGGTTATGGTTGGGGTGGTTGCAGAGATCCGACCTGTTTTGTAGTCTCGAAACAATCATCGTTTTACCACCCGTGGTTCAGCTACGCCTGGAGCAGATCCACTTAGACGCAATTTTGTTCATCCTCACTCCGGTTGAACCATTTGCATCGCAGACCAATTGTAAGCCAGCTGTTTTGACGAGCAGGTAGACCGTGTTTGGTCCACCTACATGGGCAGGATAAGGCAATGTGATGTGCAGTGGCACGATTCGGATTCTAAAGACCAATCAGGTCGATGTAGCATTATATATGCATATGGGCTCGTAAGTGAGAGCAAAGACTTTTTGGACATGCTCCAACGATGAGAAATGAACCTTTGGTCTGCAAAGTTCTTGTGTGGCAGGTCGATTCCCATAGCTTTGCTACAGTGATGAAATAAGGACACATCAATTTCAACGAGGATTGGTTCTATTTGCTCATCCTGCAGTCCAGAGACTAGTGATGCACGTGTTGCAAGTTCACTCGGCACCAATTGTGGAAATGGGAACGGAACAACATAATGGGATTTGAAAAGTAATGGCATCACCCATTTTGTCAAACGCGCTCATTTTTAGCTCACCTGGAACGAAGTTCAGGGGAGCTTATGTGATGGCGTGTCGTTCGTCTGTCAGTCCGTGAGTAAGTCCATCCATAAACACTTGCAACTTCTTCTCCGAAACCGCTGAAGGGATTGTGACCAAACTTGGCACAAATAATATTTGTTGTGTTGTTGTGATTAAAGTTTGTTCACGGCATTAAAAATATCGGGGTCTAAGGGGTTTACTGGGGGTCAAAGTGGATCCAGGTTTGATCCCCCAAAATAGGTATTTGCTTGCTTCTCAGAAACTACACAAATTATTTCGATGAAACTTCACCACAACCTTCATCACACGAGATGTACCAATGTTTGTTCAAGGCATTCGAAAAATTGAGGTCTGAAGAGGTATACGGGGTTGGGGTTTGCTGGCCCCCCAAAATAGGTTTTTTTGTTTAAAGTCTTATGATTATGTTAGTATGATTCTACATGCTGCCCCGTCTTCTCGCAACATTGAAATTGGTTTAAAATACCGTGACAGTGCAGTATACTGTTTATTCTACCAGGTGAGCACCAGGAGTATTGCCCCTGTTTCTGATTACGAGTTCACAAAATGTTCACACACACAAAAGTGATCTTTCTTTCCCCTGCATCACATGATGCAAATTTCCAATCACAATTGCACAAGCATCCTGAATCCCCAAAATCACAGCCCATGTGGCAATCCCATTGCATTCCCTATACACGGTTTGGGCTGGTAGTTCAAGAGAGCACACTCACCTCGGTGCTGTCTAACCTGGGTTGAGAATCTCAGCTATAAACTATCACTATGGAATTCCGGCCACATGCAAGGCAAGGCATCAATGTGTACGCCGTCCATCAGATGGACATCTCGGTGGAGGACCCGTCTGCCCCAATTGATTGCGTGGAAGGCAACGGCAAAGAGTCTAGCATAACCAAACCTCCCAGCACTATCCTAACCCTATCCTTCGCCCAGGAATTTCTTAATCAGCACCGATAATCTGCAAAAGGGTTCAGTACGATGATGATGACGACGACGACGACGACGACGACGACGACAAAATTACGAAAGTGCAATAATGCAAAAGCATTTCAAGTTTAACAAAGTTAATTTTCCCTTCAATTTCACGAAATGACCTGGCACGATAGTACATACCGCCGTAAACCTCCGATGTGGAAGCAAACAGCAGCCTTGCTCCGACTCTCTTAGCAAGACCTGGACAAACAAAATTGGAGGCATTAAATGGGTTAAACTATAGAGTGAGGACGAAGCCTTGGATTGGATTGGATTGTATTGCACCGACCACCACCTTTCCAAGTTCGAGGCACAACTCACCCAGCATGTTTAGGGTGCCGATGGTGTTGGTTTTGAGTGTTTTGATTGGGTTGTACATGTAGTTTGGTGGTGAAGCAGGAGAGGCTAAGTGGTAGATCTGATCCACTAGGGTATAAGGTAGGTAAGACATACGAAAAAACAAATTAAAGCTAAAATCCCAGAAGGTCATGAACTTTACAAAAGCCATATACGAGTACAATCAAGAGGCATTTTCAGGTGAAATGCTGAAGAAGATGCCAGGCAACAGATTAAATCAACCCTAAGCACCCTTTCCAGCTCTCCTTTAGTCACACCTTCAATGAAAAGTGGTTCGACCACGTCGTGGTTGATCAGCTCAAAGTTTCCGTGGCCGAGCCAGTGGTCTACATTCCGTCGTCGTCCCGTGAAGAAGTTGTCCACCACAGTCACCTCATACCCATCCATCATGAGCTGGTCTGCTAGGTGAGAACCGACAAATCCTGCACCACCTGTTATCTAGAAATGGACAAGGACACCGGGTGGAAACGAGCAGAGAAAAATCAGTGATCGAGGGTGTGGACAACAAGATCTATCAAGAAAGCGAGAAAGCTGGACATCACTGCCCGCTTTGGCATCTTGTCCAATACGATGTTGTGCCAGCTCTGAGCAGTTGCGTGTTCTTTAACATACATGCTGCAAGGTTAGCATTCCAATGCAAGCTCCTACAGACCAAGGTATGTACACAGTTACATAATTAAGACGTCAAAACAAAAAAGGTTTCTCTTCCCCCTTCCCCGCTCACCACAACCCCCATCCCAATTATGATAGAATGGTCCTGATGAGTAAGACAATTTGACGTATCCATGGCCTGGTGTTGACTTAGCGGTTAGGGTGCCGGCTTGGGATCCTAGGATCCTAAGTTTGAATCCCAGTCGATCGCTGAATTAACGCCAGGGGTGTTGACTAATCTTGTCATCCTTCCGAGGTCGGCAAATTGAGTACCAGCTTGCTGGGATGAATGATCCCGGTGTGTACCCCGATTTATAATAGGTACACCGTATCCCTACGCATCGTAAGAGGCGACTAAGGGTTGACTAAGGGTCAGGAAGAGCATCCGGCCATTAAAACATTGCCTCAAAAAGGGAACCATGAGGTCACGGGGCCCGCAAGGCCAACCCCTGCTCTAGTGGAGAAAATGGCCTTAGAACGATCATTCATATTCATTGGTCCTGATGAGTAAAACTTATAGATGTTCATCCTTCACAATGAAGTTTCCAGAGACAGTCACATTCTTCCCTGCAATGGGCAAGTTTCCTGTTGCCATTGAAAGGGAAGTCATGCTTTTCACTCTTACAAAGCAACTCAAGGTTTGCCTTCATTATCACAAATATTAATTTTGCATCAATTACAAACAAGCAGAATAACTGACCTGCAAACAGGGAATAATGAAAGGAAATGAGACGAAGTGGAGGTGATCAGAATCAAAATGGAACGTTTTGCTCACAAGTCACATTATCTTTTTACAAAGATCGTGCCAATTCGAACATCTGAGAAAGTTGCTTTGCACGTCCTTGGTTTACAATGATGTAAACCTTCGAACATTGGACCAGTGATGACCATTAATGCAAGATCTCGTTACTTTCTCACCCATGTCTTGCAATTTTTCCCTACATTGGCACCGTCAAATGTGCCACATCACACCCACCCTGTCCCTTATGCAATTGTCAGATTCAAATGAATCCACACCCATTTCTTAAAATATAATTCCAAATATACAGCTCATCCCGTAAACATCTTTCTCATGAGCCCATCTTTCTCGTGAGATCATGATGCAGGCCTGGCGATGCATTCGCATGCATGGTGTGTGCCATTGGATCAGGCCATGGGTGGTTAAAAGAAGGAGCAAGGAATATCCCCTTGGAAGCAAAATAAAAAAACAGTACCTCGGGCAAATGAATTGATGGCGGAATCGCAAATTACGCCATTTATTTAATACAGAAAACAAGGCCCATAACTGAGAGCTTAAACAACGGAAGCAGAATCACAGACACAGGATCAAAGGGGACCAGGAAGACAAAGACATTGCCCATGAATGGATGAGTTGGGTAGTTCGTCTTATCATCTGAACCCTTGACTCATGCGAGCCCAGGTTCAAATTCCATGCACAATATGTTCATCCATTGCTAACGAAATAAATAAATAAAGAGTTCCTTGAAAAGTAACTTGAAGCACGATGAGGCCATCAGGCCTATCAAAGCTTGCACAACGGTTTTTAGAGTCTTTGGTTCGACTCAGCCGGGGTTTGAACCACTGACCTGCCAGACTTATTGTGGACGCTCTAACCATGGTTCAAAGTCCAATGTACTTTTAATTAATGCAAGAAAGAGTACACAAATATCTCCGAAAGTCTTTTTCTGCACATGACACACGAAGAAGCTCCTCCATGAGCCTTAGATCACCGTAAACAAAAATAATTATTTCCTTGATTTATAAATATGGAAACAGCTGCTCCCTTCAGGTGGGGGGGAGGGGGGGGGGTGCGGCAAATATATTTTGTGCTGTGGCTAATAATCCCCACCCTGTCTGCAGCAGGAGGCCGTAAACCACTTGCGTACGGGAGAAAATGGTAAGTAGTCTCCCTCCCTGCCACCCTTTACGGGATGTGCTGAATGTTGTTCGTGCAAAATGGACGAAACAATGGTGAAAAAATACAATTATATTTTAAACTTTCAAAATCCCCTTTCTTGTTAACCCAAAGTGATTATCTTCCCCTGTTGACTGGCACACGCCAGAGATATCGACCTCTCTGGGCTGGCATTAGCATCTCTGACAGACACCTTTGCTGATTTTTTTCTAATACCAAGACAACAAATTTGTAACAACAGCACATCAGTGCTGGATTATGGATATGGCACAGACACAATGTGCCAAATGGATTCTTTCTCTCAAACACTAGCATTGAACCAGTGACTTCGTTGACAGTAGTTGAACATAATAGAACTAGTACAGTCATGTTACAGTACAGCAATACTGTTTATCGACAGTCAATATTCGCAAAACATTTTGTTTGCTGACAAATAACCTAGCATCACGTTTTGTAATACGCACACTTATTCGCCAAATCTTACGATACCACCATCTTACTAAATTCGTCATCCCGACACCTAGCATCTGGCATTCAGCCCGTCGCCTACTGACATCAGATGTATGCGTTTATGGTGTTAATTGTCGTCGCTGATGGGAAGGGTCGAGTGCTGGACGCCGGAATGATGTGCACATCCGTAGAGGCCTAATGATATCCCAGATTAAAGTGTGACAAACAGAGGAACAGACGGACAGAGAAATGCAGCTACTTTTATAGATAATGTATGCGACAACAGACTTCATTTTGCTGCTTTCCCAAACTTCTCAGTCTGCAGGAGGTGTTCCACAATACAATTATGAGAACAGTGCACAGAATCAGCGAGTTCTCCAAAAATGTTTAGAAACTTGGGCCTACTGGACCAGATCATATCCCTGCAATTGTCCGGAAGATGTGCTTGCCAGAATTGTTCCCTATTCTTTCAAAACTGTACAACCTATGCCTATCAAAGTTGGTTTTCCTACCTTGCTGGAAGTTGGCTTCAGTTGTAGCTGCATTTAAAGGCTCTGGGGGGAAATCTGATCCATCCAACTATAGGCCGATCAGCTCTCTTCCCATTATAAGCAAAGTATTTGAATGTCTAATCAACGAGCAGCTTAGCTTATGTCTTTCCTGGAAGACCACAATCTCCCAAGTGACGCTCATTATGGATTCCGTCATTTCCGATCTGCTGTTGATGTTCTCTGCCTCATAACGGAACATGTGAACGAGGCCCCAGACTGGCATGGTGAGGCCAGACTTGTAGCCATTGACATCCCTCAGGCTTTTGATGAAGTTTGGCATAAGGGCTAAAGTCGTATGGTATATCGATATCTCAAAGTCACAAGCTAAAATCGTATGACATATCTTGGCCTTTGCTTGCAATAATCTCTGACTTTCTCACAGACTCCCATATTTTTGTGTGGCATGAGGGTCAATCTTCTGCAGCCTGTAACATCAATGCAGGTGTCCCCCAGGGCTTTGTGTTGGGGCCTTCTTTGTTTCTGCTTGGCATAAATAACCTGCCTGACAAAATTTCATCTTGGCTAGCCATTTATGGTGATGACAACCCTATACACTACTTATCTTGACTCCCTGCCTGCACCATTCCACCTTCAGACCAGCGTCAATCCAAGAATGCCAATAACTGGGGAAAGGACTTGTTCATCAGCATCAATCAAAATAACTCACCTGCTTTCCACGTCCAAGTCAAGATCCCCCCCCCCCCCCTTTTCATAACATGGTTATGGAACAAAGACCATTGCAAGAACTCAATGGTATCTGTCCTGCTGGTCTGGACACCACTGCTTACCTTGGATGGGATAAGTAAATTTTTGGCATGCCAAAAGAGCCTCACAGCGACTTGCCTGCTTGTATCGTGCTCACCGATACTTCCCTCACTAGGCTTCGCTCCACCTGTACAAGACCACCATATGGCCGTCTATGGAATACTGTGGTCACATCTGGGCGGGTGCTCAGACTCATCTTCTGTCCTTTATTGACAGAATTCAACGACGAGTTGTCAACCTGGGAGGCCATGATCTGGCGTAATCTCTGGTATCTGGAACCTCTCTAGATTTGATGCTCTGTGGCCTCTGTGTGTCTCTTCTACAGGTACTATAATGAAAGATACTCAAAGGACATTTCACTACTTGTCCCTCCTTTATATACTGTTACGGGTCTTGGGGTTTGAGGTTCGCCATGAGAGGAGCTCTCGAGTTCGTCCCAACCTTCAACACATGCAGTCCGACGGTCCACAGATAACTCCCCCGATATTAACGCTTATGCAGCTCACTTAAGCAATCTTACCTTACCGAAACACAGGAAATGACGCATCAATTAACCAGGGAACTGCAGGGGCGGAGGGGGGAGAGTGGGGGGATAGCATATCTTATTCCCAATGGGGAGTACTTGAAGAACGAGGCATGCTTCAATTTTTCCTATTGAGCGGTTTTGACATATAGAGGTGCACCGTTTCTCCAAGATGGCATCCGTACTACGTGATGTGTGACGTCATAATTATCACCAATAAAATTACACATGAGCACATGCATACTATGGTGAACATTTTGTGTCAATCGGACCAACAGTTGCCGAGAAATTGAATTTATGAAAATGTAGACACATACAACAAACGTACGCACCCGATCGCTTATCCCCGTCCGTTTTCACTTCGCGAGCGCAGGGTAACAATTGAGCAAGAAGCAATTAAGCTATTGTAACAAATCAGGAAGCTGCGACGATGATAATAATAGTCTATATATTTTAATGGAGCAAGTGTATGTATGTATGTGTGCATGTGTGCGTGTGTGCATGTGTGTGTATGTAGGTATGTATCACAAAGCATATCACAAATCACAAAGCAGCGTTTTTGAGTCTCGTGCACAGCAGCCAATCCAACCAATGGTGAGTCATGATGGTCATGTTAATGACGGTATTGTGGTGATATTGCTCCAATCAGCAGTGATCACGTGTCAATGTGTCCAGCCTCTTTTCTCTGTGGTTCATTACTGCCCTTACGCAGTAACCTCCACACATGGCTTGCCGACTTCCTCTCTGGTCACAGTCAACGTGTGGCCCTGAATGGAATTCTCTCATCTCCCAGTCCTGTTCAGGCTGGAGTTCCCAAAGGCAGTGTTCTGGGCCCTGTGCTTTTTCTGGTCTTCATTAATAATCTCTCCGACTCTCTGGAAAAATCCTCTCTATCTCTTTGCTGATGACTTCACTCTCTGTCGCCCCATATCAAAACCCTCAGATCGGCAGGCAGCAGCCTCTTCACTCTCTGTAGACCTGGACAAAATCACAAACTGGTCAGACAAGAGGAACATGTCTTTCAATCCTGACAAATCAAACTCTCATTTTGTCTCTCCATAAAGACCATCTGGACAACCCTCCCATCTACTTACTGAACAATCCTCTTGAAGAAGTTCTGTCACTCAAGCTTTTGGGTCTCACTATCTGGCATGATCTTTCCTGGGAAAACCACATTTCCAAGTTGGCCTCCAAAGCCAGTCGCCGACGGGGCATCCTCCATTATGCGAAGTCCTTTCTGGGAACTTCTGAGCTCCTCACCACATACAAAGCTTTCATCCGCAGCTCAATGGAATACTCCTCTCCCCTCTGGGCTGGTGCTCCTGCCTCACACCTAGCTTGCCTTACACTGTTGAAACCAAGGCTTTCAGAATCATTGGTATCTCCCGTGATGAAGGTGATTCTAAGGGCCTTTCACTCTCTCACCGCAGGCAGGTTGGTGGTCTTTCTGTCTTCTACCGACTCCTCTCCGGCCTAGCTCCCCCTGCTCTGTGCTCTATCCCCCAATTTTTCCTGCAGGATGCACAAGATCTGCCAGCAACCCTCTTCTGGTGAAACCACCAAAATCAAGACTCTCTGCTCACATTCACTCTTTTATTCCTCTTTTCTCCTGCCTCTGGAACAAACTGCCACACTCTCTTCAATCCCACTCCTCCCTCCAGGTCTTCAAAACAGCTGTTCACCACTATCTCTTATGGTGGCTGACTCTCTGGTTCATCTCAAAGACATTTGAAGCCCCCATCCAAAACCTTGATCTTTTCTATCCCCGTTAAAAAACCCCAAATCCACCTCTTTCAATTTCCAACTTCTTTCCTGAAATTCCTAGTTGTGTCAATTTGTTTAATACTGTGCACACTGTACAGGCTGAAACGTTCAGGGATTAATGAAAGCACCCTGAAGTTGTGCATGTGCAAGTTTCATTTGAATCTATCAAGTTTTGGGAGGGAAAAAAAATTCACCCATTTTGGCATTTTCTTCCTTGGGGGTGAGTGCAAATGGTATTACCCAAGCTACATAACCACAATCTATATATATACTGTAAGAGAGCCGTCTGTGTGTGTGTCGCCATTTTTTCAGATATGGTTGAACAGATCTTCGTCAAACTTTCAGAGGTTAATGAGCGAGTGCCGGGGAGTGTTTCTTCGCCGGATTTCCCAGACGACCTACCCGTCCTGGTATTCGGTCGCGGCGACCCCGTTATTCCCGACAAGGGTTGAAAAAAAAAAAGTCAGGAATGGGGATTTAAAAAAAGAAAAATCACTTTTCTGGGAAAATACTGGGTTTATTCAAGTAGGGTTTTTTTGTTAACCCAGGTGGGGAAAACTGGGCTGGGCCCAATAGTGCCAATCCTGACTACAGGAGTAACAAAAAGGCTAGAGGCTCAGTTTGCAAGCCACCATCTGCAATTCCAATTAAACAGAAATAATTACTCTTATGGAAAATGTTTTTCGAGTTTGTTTTATCCTAAAAAATAGACCTTAAAGAACACACATTCATGTTAAAAGATTGGCCTTCAAGACCTACCAAGCCACAAGTCACTCCAGCTGACCACAGCAAGCCACAAGCTTGGCCGAACCAACTTCCACAACTATATATACAGTCACGTGAAAAAGTAAGTACACCCCATGTAAAGTTTTGACTTTTTCAACATATTTCAACATACAGCTATTTGATCTTCATTTAAACAATATTGATAGATAAAGGTGATATAATATAACAAATATCATGAAACATTTACATTTTGTAGTCCATTGTATAATTTAAATAAACATAAATGCAAATTTCACATGTGGAAAAAGTAAGTACACCGCTACATTTATAACTACTTCAAATACCTAAAATTAGAATCAGGTGCACCAGCTCAGGTGCAAATGATTAGAACATCGTTAGAGAGGATCTTGGAGGAACCTGTCTTATTTAAACCTCAGACATTTAGTTTGGTTTGCTCTTTGTTGTTGAAGTGTGAGGCGTCACCATGCCTAGATCAAAAGAGCTCTCTGAGGCCTTCAGAAAGAAGGTTATAGATGCCGACGAGTCTGGGAAGGGATTTAAAAAGATCTCCAAACAATTTGAAATCAATCATTTGACTGTCCGGAAGATCATCTACAAGTGGAGAAGATTCCAAACAACTGCCAACTTGTTCAGGCCAGGCCACCCCAGCAAGTTTAGCCTGAGAGCAGACCGCAAGATGCTGAAAGAAGTCTCTAAGAACCCTAGAATGTCATCACGGGACCTACAGGTAGCTCTTGCCTCTGTTGATTTCAAAGTGCACGAGTCTACCATTAGAATGAGGCTGCACAAATTTCATCTACATGGGAGGTGTGCCAGGAAGAAACCTTTGCTGTCCAGAAAGAACATCACAGCAAGACTAAAGTTTGCCAATGAACACCTGGGCAAAGACCAGCACTTCTAGAACAATGTGCTTTGGGCAGATGAGTCAAAGGTAGAGCTATTTAGCCACAGTACCAGAAGACATGTTTGGCGAAAACCAAAGACATCATTTGACCACAAGAACCTGATCCCAACTGTGAAGCATGGTGGTGGAAATATTATGGTTTGGGGCAGCTTTGCTGCATCAGGGCCTGGGCAGCTCACAATTCATAGAATCCACTATGAATTCTTCATTGTACCAGAGGGTGCTTGATGATAATGTGAGGCCATCTGTCGGAAAGTTGAAGCTCAACCAAAGGTGGACCTTGCAACATGACAATGACCCTAAACATACCAGTAAATCCACCATGGAATGGCTGAAAAGAAAGAAATGGAGGGTTCTGGAATGGCCAAGTCAAAGCCCGGATCTAAATCCCATCGAGATGTTGTGGGGAGATTTGAAACGAGCTGTGCATGCAAGAAACCCCTCAAAGATCGCACAGCTGAAAGAATTCTGCATGGAGTGGGCAAAAATTTCTCCCAGTCGATGTCAGAGACTGGTAGACAGTTAGAAGAAATGCCTACTTGAGGTTGTTTCTGCCAAAGGGGGCAATACCACCTATTAGAGCCAACGGTGCACTTACTTTTTCCACATGCGAAATTTCATAGGGTGTACCTTCTTTTTCACGTAACTAAATAGTCTTCGTCTTGGAAATCCAGCAAGCCAAAAGACTTGGCCGAACCAAGGGGGACATACACAAACAATGACTGTGTGTATATATATATATATATATATATATATATATATATATTTATATATATATATATATATATATATATATAAATAAATATTGTTACGGACCGCGGATTGGATGTTATTTACCGAGCGGAGGTAACCGCGGCCGAACAGTTGTTCCCCGTTTCTTTCCGACTCACCCGATTCACCCAGACGTTGGCCAAATCGCGCTATGCCAAATCAATGATAGAAAGGACACGACGACTGGGAAAGAGGAAACGACGCAAGGGGGGTACAGTTCTCAAGACCTCCGGAGGAGGGTATAATTACAGTGGTGGAGAAAAGGGGTAGATTACAAGGCAGAGTGAGGTAAAGACACAGAAGAGATGGGCACTTAAATACAGTCTTATCTATTCCCAGACAGACCACGGACAAACGGACAAGGTAGACTTACACAGGGATTGATGGCAGGGATGGACAGGTAGGTCGATGGCACAAGGTGCACCTTGGCTCGGGGACAGGATAAAGCACGGTTCCAAGACGCAGGGAGGTCTCACAGCGCTCGGAGGTGGTCTTGCTTGCTCCAAGCTCGGCGCGCATCTCTGACGTCACCTCTCTCTCACTGCGCATGCTCAGCGGGGAGTGACACGCCCTCGGCTGGTTGGTTCCGCCCCAACTGGGGCCGGTCCGCCGCTTCCATTGGGTGCGGGGGTTACCGGGCTCCACCCTTGATGAGGAGCCGACAGGGAGCCCCTGTTTGGTAACCCCGTCGAGCACATGTCCGAAGGCGGCTCGTTGGGAAGGCCTGGTGTCCTCCCACCACTCCTACCAAGCCGGAGTGAGGACGCGCACTCCCTGCGCTCGTTGTTGTTGTTGTTGAAGAGAACTGTGAGGAAGAGCTGCGGGGAGGTATTGGGAGGTCCTAAACTTCCTAACGGTGCCATACAATCACATTCTGGTGCAACGAAGGGTCAGAATTAATGGAAACGAATCCTTAACTGACATAGACTAAGAATAACTAGCAAGATGTCCTATCGTTGTCGACATGAGATGCGGTGGACCTGGATGCGACATTTAATGGGGGAAATAGGGGGAGGTCGGGTCTACAGAGTGTTGTTTACAGAAAATGGGACTAGGGAATGGGGGATTGGGGAGAGTTGGGAAGTATTGAGGAAATAGGGGAATATTTACAAGCGGATATGGATGGATGCAAATCCCATATCCGCAACACGGCACCCTTCTCGACCTCGGGGCGTCCCGACCCGATAAATTTTTACCTACTTTAGTGTGGCACTCAGATGTAGTTCCCTCTACTATTAACTCAACCCTGAGTGCGACAGTTTTACAGATGTTCACAAATGAGTAAATATGTCCCCCTGCGACGTTGCACCCTTCTCCTAACAGAAACACACCCACAGGATAACCGAATCGCGGAAAGCATCCTCAAACTAAACATACAGCCGGTAGGGAGCATCATTTATACAAGACTACACTGATATTTACACTACGATCCAGGACCTGTTCTTTGAGGAACACATGCAGATGTTATGCATAGGGAGAGCACGCATGCCAGCATCGATACACCAACCCACGAGTGCCCTGTGGCCCTACGGCCTTTAATAATGTGCAGAGCACCCCTTCCAAGCACCAAAAGCACCACCCCATTATTCACAGTCAGCACCATCCGGTGCACCAATAAAGTGTTCAATAAAAATGCACAATCAAGTGTCCATGGTCACCGGTGGTGTCGCAGCCGGCCGATGTTCTGCCGCTGGTCTTGCCTTCATGGAGTGCACTTGGCCTTCTGGCTTCTTTAGAAATAAAGAAAGGCGCCAACCGCATCCATTTCTTAATTGTGGCCGTCAGGGGGGCCAACTAAAAGTGGTTCACCTGTATGGCATAGGTGCCACGTTGACCCAGAGGTCCATCAACGGGTGGTGCTTGACCGCAAAAGAACTGCGGTCCATTGTGGGCGGCCACAAAAATTGCGGTCCATATGATGTATCGATCCAGGCAGCAAGCAGCGGAAGTACAGGCCCACAACTGCGGAGCCAGCACCTCTCTCTCCTCTCTCTCTGCCCCAAAGCCAGATCCTCGGAGGTGGGAGACAAAAGAAGACAGGTGAGTAAGGTGGTAAGGGCGCAAAAGTGCACGCAATATAAGGTAATGCACACTGGGGGCACATGGGAACCAGGTGAGACAGGTACGTTCCTACCGTACGCCCCCCCCCCCCACCAGGTAACCTACATTGCCCCCCCCTTACCCCTTACTGTATCCACAAAACACAACACTACCCATAAACATCTACTTTACACATCAACAAACGTCCCTACTGTCTTCCCCGTTCCTCCCATAAACCAAATTCGTCTTCTCTCCCCCCAAACCAATCAAATTTGCCATTTCCAACTCTCATCAAAATTTGCCATCACCAATTCATCATCAGTCCCTCCTAAGGAGGGAGAGATGGAATCACCCCAATGTCTCATCCACGTCGTGATGCGTCTCACAAATCCAAACAGCAATTCTCATCTCCTGCAAAACAAAACAAAGAAAACACAGGTGTGGAGTCATCATCATCACCTCAGGTAAGTGGCTGCGTATGGTGCGACAGGTTCATCAATCCTAACTATTTCCTAAATGACTTTAACAACTTTACATTACCCGGGGTCTTTCTCCTGCCAAACCATTGGCCCTTATTTCTCTATGTGGTTCGAAGAACCAAAATCCCATTGACCATCTGTGGTGCACACCATCAATTTGGGTCTCACTCCCCGATTCAACACTCGGTGCTCCCACACAATTTCGGTGGCTGGGTCGTGTGACGCTCCCAGCTGGTCCGCCCACCTGCACACCTCCACCACTGTTGTTGCCTACTGAGCTCACCTGCTCCTCACCCTAACCTAACTAACTGGGGAAGGCCCTCTCGCACTCTCACCCCCTCGGTGCCCTCTCTGGCACGGGCTGCCCGATCCACACCCGGGATCCTCAGGCACCCACTGACACTAACGGCTCCCAGAGCCCACCTGCGGCCTCACCTGGCCGACATCTAACAGTGGCGGAGTGCCCAACCATTCACACTCATACTAACAGGCCACGCGACCAGCCAATTTCACCACACCAATGCACCCATCCACAATACCATTCTGCAACCGCACCACAAATGCCAATATCCAACCACAATTTACCTATACCTTCTAACTACTCTTTAAACTACCCTCCCCGGGTACTCGTGAAAGGGGTCCACTCTTCCCCCATCCACACCTTCGCACCATGCACACCACTCCGTACCACTTACTCCAACTCTCTCCACACCACTCATTATCTGCTCCATATATTCCACACACCTGTACTTGCACACCTGTGCTCTCATACTTGGTGCCGCCTGCACCCTTCTCTCCCCCAAGCGCATTCGCGCTGATCCACAACACTCACTACTCACCATGACACTCATCCGCAATGCTCTCTCATTCATCACTTGTACACTCACACACACCTCGGAGCATTGCCTCACCGATGCCTCATTTGAAGCTGCTCACCAGCACTTCCATTCATACTGCATCATCTGCTCTGTCTACTCCCTTCTAAAACTCGTGCTCCTCCGTCTTCCCTTACACTCAGCGCTCCCACGTCATTATCAAACACGAAGCTACTACGTCCCCACTACAGGTACCAAGTCTCTTACTTAAATCTTGTCACCTATAGTCACCTCTAGTCCCTATCAATATAATCAAGCCCTCCCTGGCTCGGTTGTCATAGCCACCCCATAAACTATAGCGCATTTGCCCCCATTTGTGAGGGATGACAGAGTTGCCATCCCACCACATCGGGCATCTCCCACTACCAATTTTGCACATCAAATTTCAACAAATCAAAAATTTGCAAATCACTACCCATCATCTGCCAATCATTACTGCCAATCCTTTGCCAATCATCAAATTTTGCCTTTTTCAAATTTTGGGTCCAAAACACTAACCTCATCACCCGTCTGCTTACTAGATCCTCTCGGTGCGCCAATTCACTTCCACAGCCCGGCTTCGTAAAGCCGAGCAATGAATGCGGGTTGTTTGGTGCCGGCGGCTGGATACGTCCCGCATTCGGTGCAGGGAAGGAGGCTTACCCGGGCCGAGATCCCACGCACCATCTCGGCACAGAGCCGTCCAATGGCCCGATCTCGACCTGCCGGAACGTCTCAACAAAAAGTGGTCGCCATGACGACCCTTCCTATCGGGCTGCCCGCTCCGCTTAATGGAGCACGGACGCGGCCGTTCAAAGCGTGGCCCGGCGTGGATCACGTACGGCGGTTCTTTCGAAACCGCCGTGGTTCGGATCCCCGCTGGTCCTCGCGGCACGCGAAGCTGCCCGACGCGCACCGAGAGCCCGATTCGGCGATAAGTCGTTCTAACCTCTAACCCGGTTACCGTCGATGCCTCACCTGCATGCTTACACCCCGCAGCCCGTTCCTTGCTCATACATCCAGCTGTTCCCATGCTCCTCGTCATTGCACCTTCTCTTACACACCCAGGTACACTCATTCCGCTCACAGACTTGGTCACACACCTGACCACCGAACACCTTGGCACACACTCGTCGTTCGCACACCTCACTAACACACCTCTTCGCGCCCCCTCCTCGGTCACCTCCTCTGTGACAATCACAGGTGTGCTCTCACTCGCACACCCAACCACGTGCCTCACGACCAATTCCAGTGTGCATTCCCACACACGCTCTACCCTTCCAGGTGTGCATCCTTCCATTCCAGGTGTACATCCTCTCTCACCTGTCACAACCAACTCACGCTCCGCGTCACTCTCACGACTTTCACCACCACTCTTGACAGCGCACTCACCCTTACTCTCGACAGCGCACTCTTTCCTCATGCACCTGTCCGTTACACACCTTTCTCACGCACACTCTCCCGTCACCGGACCCTCTCGCTCGCACCCTCGCTCCATACACTCCGGACCAGCCATACACCTCACTCTTGGCCTCTCACGAACATCCGGGTCCATCTCGACCCCCAAGCTTATTAAATCACCTGGCGCATCATACGCACGACCATATTGGTCACCACTTACACCGGGTCCTCTTTCTCTTCGCTTCTCCTCCATCACCTGCGAATCCCTCATCCGGTTAATGAGCACATCATCACGATCCGAACACAGACTTTGGACCAATTCTTTTACTTCCTCTTTTATCTCTTTCTTATCCTCTCTCCGTCGCTTCTTAATTTCGCTCACCCCTTCTTCCACTTCTTTTAATTTCTGCTTCACCTCCTTCATCTCCTCGTGCGCCCCCTTAAGTTCTTCCTCTAACTCCACCTTATTTTTTCTATGTGCTCCCGCACCTCCCGCTCTTTAACCTCCATCACCTCTACCACCTTGTTCATTTTCCTCGTCAGGTCCTCATGTACCGTCTGACACTCTTTTTTAATTACCCCTACGTCCTTTTTCATCTCCTTCTGTGTTGATTTTAAACCCTCTATTACCGCTGTGTTCTTCTTTACCTGGTCCCCCAACTCCTTTTGTCCCACTGTCAGTTGTTCTACTCCCAGCGTCAACTCCTCTATACCACCTTGCAATTTTACAGTCCCCTTTCTCACCTCCTTCTCCATGCGCTCCTCACAGTGCCTCACCTCCTCGCGCACTCCTCCGACCTCCTCACACACCTCTTCTGATCTCCCCTCCCATCACTTGCATCTCCTGCCCAGATGCCACCCTCATCTGCTCCATTTCCTCCCTGTGAGCATCCAATTTAGTTTCTACCCCCATTCTGACCCCCTCTATCTGCTGCCCCATTTGTTTAACTTCCCTTTCCGCTTGGTCCCTCATGTCCCTCAATTTGCCGTCCATACTGTTTTCTAACCCCTCTAACCGCTTTTTCATCCCTTCCATTTGATTCTCTTGAGCGGCCATTCTGTTTTCTACCCCCGTTAAACCCTCCTGTATTTCCCCTAATCTATTGTCTAATCCCTCAAATTTGTTTCCTAATCCCTCTATTCTACTCCCTAACCCTCCGATCTGGGCCCCCATGTCCTCCCTCAATTTCTCGCTATTGGACCCCATCCTTTGTTCTAACCGTTGGCTATTGGCCCCCATGTCATTCCTTAAACCCCCGATCTGGTTTCCCATGTCATCCCTCAATTTCTCGCTATTCTGGGCCAACAGGGCCCCTATTTGCGCCATGAGGACTTGCATGTCCATCGGCGGCACGGGTACAGCTACCGCAATCCCCTGCGCGGCGCCGACCTGTTGTTCGCGCTCCTCTTCCCCATGCCTAGCGCCGCCATTTTGCGAACCTGCCGCCCTCACTGCTTCGCTCTCCTCATGTCCCTCAATTTGGTCCTGGATCGACCCTGCCTCACTCTCCTCTACCGGAACCCAGCCGTCTTGATCTCCCATAGCGCGACTTTCAAAATTTGGGTTTTTGTAAAACAAAAGCAATTTCGGTACTTTGTAATTTTGACCAAATTTTTTCTAGCTGTTTTAAAAATTTGGTTCGGGCCTCGTATCCCACTCCTGACACCAATTGTTACGGACCGCGGATTGGATGTTATTTACCGAGCGGAGGTAACCGCGGCCGAACAGTTGTTCCCCGTTTCTTCCCGACTCACCCGATTCACCCAGACGTTGGCCAAATCGCGCTATGCCAAATCAATGATAGAAAGGACACGAAGACTGGGAAAGAGGAAACGACGCAAGGGGGGTTCTCAAGACCTCCGGAGGAGGGTATAATTACAGTGGTGGAGAAAAGGGGTAGATTACAAGGCAGAGTGAGGTAAAGACACAGAAGAGATGGGCACTTAAATACAGTCTTATCTATTCCCAGACAGACCACGGACAAACCGACAAGGTAGACTTACACAGGGATTGATGGCAGGGATGGACAGGTAGGTCGATGGCACAAGGTGCACCTTGGCTCGGGGACAGGATAAAGCACGGTTCCAAGATGCAGGGAGGTCTCACAGCGCTCGGAGGTGGTCTTGCTTGCTCCAAGCTCGGCGCGCATCTCTGACGTCACCTCTCTCTCACTGCGCATGCTCAGCGGGGAGTGACACGCCCTCGGCTGGTTGGTTCCGCCCCAACTGGGGCCGGTCCGCCGCTTCCATTGGGTGCGGGGGTTACCGGGCTCCGCCCTTGACGAGGAGCCGACAGGGAGCCCCTGTTTGGTAACCCCGTCGAGCACATGTCCGATGGCGGCTCGTTGGGAAGGCCTGGTGTCCTCCCACCACTCCTACCAAGCCGGAGTGAGGACGCGCACTCCCTGCGCTCGTTGTTGTTGTTGTTGTTGTTGAAGAGAACTGTGAGGAAGAGCTGCGGGGAGGTATTGGGAGGTCCTAAACTTCCTAACGGTGCCATACAATCACATTCTGGTGCAACGAAGAGTCAGAATTAATGGAAACGAATCCTTAACTGACATCGACGAAGAATCACTAGCAAGATGTCCTATCGTTGTCGACATGATGCGGTGGACCTGGATGCGACATTTAATGGGGGAAATAGGGGGAGGTCGGGTCTACAGAGTGTTGTTTACAGAAAATGGGACTAGGGAATGGGGGATTGGGGAGAGTTGGGAAGTATTGAGGAAATAGGGGAATATTTACAAGCGGATATGGATGGATGCAAATCCCATATCCGCAACAATATATATATATATATATATATATATATTGTTACAGACACGACTTTGATGTTAAGGTGGGCCGAGCGGAATGGCCGTCGTGTCCGCACAAATTACCCGATTGTACTCGAACGTTGACGAAGCCGCGCCACGCTGGCTCAATAAGAAAAAGAAGACACCCGGCTGGGTTATAAAATGACGACACCAGGGATACGGTTCTCAAGACCTCCGGAGGAGATTATATTCGTGCGGAAGGTCAGATTACAGGGACGAGAGGTACAACATAGAAAGACAAGCACTTAGACACAATCTTATATTATTCCCCAACAGACGACAGGCAAACGGGACAAGGCTGACTCACACGGGGGTTGATGGCAGGAAAGCGGTTGTCGATGGCTCCAGGTCCTCCTGGGCTCAGGGCAGGATCGACCCGGTCCGGTCCAGAGATGCGGAAGGTTGCACAGCGCTCAGAGGTGACGTTCTTTCTCAGGCGGGTCTTTCTCAGGCCTCTCCAAACTCAGGCGCATCTGTTTCAGCGCTCGCAGGTCCTTCTTTCTCCAGCTGGGGGCGCATCTCACGTCACGTCCGCTACGTGGCCGCGTATATCCGGCGGGGAGTGACACGCCCTCGGCTCGCTAGCGCCGCCCCAGATGGAATCGGTCCGCCCTTCTGATTGGGTGCGGGGGGTTACCAGGCTCCGCCCTTGAGGAGGAGCTGACAGCCAGCCCCTCCGTGGTAACCCCGTGGAGCGCGTGGTCAATGGCGCTAATCGAGCCGGTGTGAGGACGCATCCTCCCCCGCGCCGCCGCCATCTCCTCTGTTGTTGTTGTAATTGTTGGGGAAGAAGATGGAAGGAGGTATGGGAAAGGTCCTAAACTCACTACTGATGCCATATAATCACATTCTGGTGCAACGAAGAGTCATAATTAATGGAGACGAGGCCTTAACTGACATAGACTAAGAATAACTAGGAAGATGTCCGAAAGTTGTCTACGTGTGGTGCGGTGGACCTGGGCACGACATTTAATGGGGGAATAAGGGGAAGGTCGGCTCTACTGATTGTTATTTACATGCAATGGGACTAGGGAATGGGGGATTGGGGAAAGTTGGGGAGTATTGGAGAAAATAGGGGAATATTTACAAGCGGATATGGAGGCCAAATTCCATATTCGCAACAATATATATATATATATATATATATATATATATATCTATATATATCTATCTATATATATTGTTACTGATCGCGGATTAAGATGTTATTTACCGAGCGGTGGTATTGCCGCGACCGTTACAGGATCCCTGACTCACCCGATTCACCCAGAACTTTGGCCGGATCGCACCGCAGCTGCTCAATGAGGGGAAAGACTGAAACGACGAAATGCAAGAGGAAAAGGAATAAAACGAATAGACGGACAGAAGAGTAATTGGATTTATTATTTACACAAGCAAAAAGGAGCAATCAAGGTTTATTTACAACACATAAGACGCAGGTGACACAGTGCAAATTTTAGCTTACCTACAGACTTAATTAAATACCCAGGGACAGAACAAACAAAACAAACTCACGTACACAAGAAGGGTGGAAAGGCAGGAGGTGGATGGCTGGAGGGAGAGGAAAGGTCCAAGGGGGTCCTGCAGCTCAACCGGCGCGTTTAGCAGCCGCCGTTCCTTTACGGTCCTGCTCCAAACCGCCGTTCAGGCCCCCTTTGGCTGTTGGGTGTTCTTGCTGCGGCGGCCTCCGCTGCGTTCCCAGGACTTGTCTGACTCGTTGGTCCACACCCTCAACTCTTTCTTGGTCCCTCACTCTTTACCACCGACTCCTCACCGCAACCAACGCAACCACTTGACCACCACCTCCACTGACTGACTCTTCACCACTCTCCACTTGACGACCGACTCTCAACCAACTCAGACCAACTCACCACTCACTTCCGTTCGCGCCTTTTATAGCGCCTCCAGCGATTCAGCCGCCGGCGTTTTGGACACGCCCATCGGGGTGCTCACCTTGGCCCTGGTTGGTCGCGCGACCCTCGGGCTCCGCCCTCGATGACGACGGGCGGGTACGCCCCTCCTCCCCTCTATGACGAGGTGGAGTCACGCCCTTCTTCTCCGACCCTGCCTCGTGGTCAATGGCGGTTATTGGAGGGGAGGTGATTGGGAATCGAGGGCTCAGCAATGACGAGAGGGGATGTAATTGGCAATCGAGGGTTGGCAATCACGAGAGGGGATGTAAAAGGGAATGGAGATTTTGGGGATGGGAAGGAAAGGGAGATTTTGGGGATGGGAAGGAAAGGGAGATTTTGGGGATGGGAAGGAAAGGGGATCTATTCTCTTTCACTGGTGCAATGGAGTACTTCAATTAATGGGAGACACAGCCTTACCCTAAAACACAGAATAAGAGATAACTATCAACAGGGGTATTCTATTATTTGGCTGATGTGTATGCTTGTGGACTAATTATGGGATGCCCTTTCACCTTTACACAGCTCCGGAGGTAGGGGGGCGCAGAATAACCAATAATAATAATAGTACAGCACACAATCAAAAAATATACAGTCCTCATCTCCGCAACAATATATATCTATATATATACGTATATATATCTATATATATATATATATCTATATCTATCTATATATATATATATATATATATATTGTTGTGAATATGAGAATGTGTTTTTTTTTATTTTGTGGTGGTGGTAAAATGTTGTAAAAGGTTGTTGTAAAAGGTTGTTGTAAAATATCACCCCTCCTCCCTCCGTTGTGGTTGTATAAAGGTCAAAGGGCGTTCCCGTAGTTAGTCCATAGAAAAACATACATGTAGGTCACGATATATCTTTTCTTTTGATAGTTATCTCTTATTCTGTGTTTTAGGATAAGGCTGTGTCTCCCATTAATTAAAAGTACTCCATTGCACCAGTGAAAGAGAATAGACCCCCTTTCCTTCCCATCCCCAAAAGCCTCGATTGCCCATATTACCTCCCCTCCGATCCAATTGCCGCCATTGGCCACGAGGCAGGGTTGGGGAAGAAAGGCGTGTCTCCACCTCGTCATAGAGGGGGAGGAGTGAACCAGCCCCGCTCGACCAACCATGAGCCAGGGGTTTGGCTACAGAGGGCGGAGGAAGAGCGGTGGGGGAGGTTCGCAAAGGTTGAGGGGCGGGGGCCTATATAACCCAAGGCAGGGGTGTGGCAACGAGAGATGAGTTGGTCTGAGTCGGTTGCCAGAGGAGGGTCAGTGGTTGCGGTGGTGAGGAGTGAGAGAAAAGAAGAAAGAGTGAGGGTTTGGACCAGACAGGCAGACGGGAGATGAGCCTTTACCGAGAGACGAGAGGGAGTCCAAGGAGTTGAGTCCAACCAAGAAGTCCAGAGTTGAACTGCAGCTCGAGCCACCGCAACTGCATTTGCTGCAGCTGGAGCCACCGAAACAGCAGCCACAGCAGCGTGAGGCCTGGACGGCAGTTTGGAGCACGGCCGCGGAGGAGCGGCGGCTGCCCAACGAGTCAATCGTGCTGAAGGACCAGTGGACCTCCCTATCCCGCCAGCCATCCATCTCCCGCCAGTCCTATCATCAATTCCCCGCGTGAGTCAGTGTTCTGTTTGTGCTGTCCTGGGTTAGTTAAGTCTGTAGATAAGCTAAATTTGCACTGTGTCATCTGCGTCTTGTACTTGTAAATAAACTGAATTGCTTTTTGTTGCTTGTGTGTAAATAGTAAATAAATTCAGTAGTAATATTTCAAACCTTTTGTCTTTCGTCTTGGCCTTCTTTTTCCTCTTTGCATTCGTCGCCTTTGTCTTTTCCCCATTGGGCAGCTACGGTGCGATACGGCCAAAGTCTGGGTGAATCGGGTGAGTTTGTTAGGTCGCGGTCTTACACCACCGCTCGGTCTATAACATCTAACCGCGATCTATAACAATTGGTGTCAGGAGTGGGATTCGAACCTGGGACTAAATTTATTTAGCCCAAATTTTGGACACCAATTGTGTTAGTACGATAACAATTGGTGTCGAGGAGTGAGATCGGACCCGGAGCGCGTTTACGCGCTCGAAATTATAAAGCCGAAATTTGTTTGTTGTATAAAAATCCGAATTTTGAAATCGCGCCATGGCTGTTCAAGGCGACGGGATGCCGGTGGGAGAGATAGACGGGGTAGAATCGACCCAGGACCTCGGGGAAATGTATGTGGAAGAAAGGGAGGAGGAAAATGGCAATGTGGTTGCGGGAATATCAGGCGCGCAAAATGGCGCGCTCGCTCACGTGGTTGAAGGGTCCCAAAATAGCGGCGCCGCGGAGGGCGAGCCTGCGGTGGCGGCTGGGGACGCTGGGCAAACCGGGTTTGACCTCAGATTATTCTTGACCCAACTGAATGCAAAAATGGATAGGATGGAGGGCCAAATGGGGGTAATGGGAAACCAAATGGGGGTAATGAGGGACGAAGCAAGGGGTACCGTTGAGGGGTTAGACAATAATTTTAAGGAGTTAGACAAGAAATTTGAGGGGTTAGACAATGGGATAGAAGGGGTGAAACATGGGTTAACGGGGGTGGAAAATAGAATGGCTGCCCAGGAGAATCAGTTAGAGGGGGTGAAAAATGGGTTAATGGGGTTAGAAAATAGGATGGAGGACAAATTGCGGGAAATAGGGGAACAATCCGCCCGGGAAATCGAACAGATGGGGAACCAGATGGAGGAAATACGACGAGGGGTGAGTGAGGAGGTCTCGGGGCTACGCGAGGAGGTAAAGCGAGGCGAAAAGCGTATAGAGAAAGAAGTGAGAAATAATACGGCAAAGTTACAGGGGGGAATAGAAGATCTGACGGAGGAGGTGGAGCAGCTGACAGAGGGACAAACTAAGTTAGTGGAGCAGGTTCAAAAGAACACTGCGGTACTAGGAGGGTTAAAGGCGACACAAAAAGAAATTAAAAACGAATTAATAGCGACGCAGAGGCAATGTCAGATGGTACGGGAGGAACTGACAATGAGGGTGGAAGAGGTGACAGAAGCAATGGAGACGAAGGACCGGGAGGTAAGGACGCACGTAGAAACGGTCACGGTAGCCTTAGAGGACGAACTTGAGGAGACGCACCGAGAAATAAAAGAGGTTAAACAAAAATTAGAGGAAGTGGGAGAAGAGGTGAGTGAAATTAAGAAGGGACGGACAGAAACTAAGAGGGAGATAAAGGAGGAAGTCATGGAATATGTACAAGGTCTGTGTTCAAATCATGATGCGGTGCTCACTAACCAAATAAAAAGTTTGCAGGTGGCAGAGGAGGTGCGACGAGGTACGGAGGTGAGTGGCAATGTATATGATGTGAGGAAAGCTTCAGTCGGCTTGGGGATTGGTTTGGATCCGGGTGTTCGTGAAAGGCCGTTGGTGAGGTGTGCGACAGGTCTGGTGTGCGAAAAAAGAGGTGTGCGAGAATGTCCGACCATGGGGTGTGTGAGGAAAAAGTGCACGCCGAGGAGTGAGTGTGCCGTCAGGAGTGAGCCGGTCGGAGCGCGTGTGCGAGGGGGTACATGGAAGCGCGGTGTGGTGAGTGTTACGGAGGATGTAACGAGGAAGTGTACGCCTGTGGTGAGTGTTACAGAGGATGTAACGGGAGGGTGTGCGCGAGAAAGGTGTGTAACGGACGGGTGCATGAGGAAAGAGTGTGCCGTCGAAAGTAAGGGTGAGTGCGCTGTCAAGAATGGAGGTGAGAGTATTGAGAGTGACAAGGAGAGTGAGTTGGTTGTGACAGGTGAGCGAGGATGTACACCTGGGATGGAAGGATGCACACCTGGAATGGTAGAGCGTGAGTGGGAATGCACGCTGGAGTTGGTGGTGAGGCACGTGGTTGGGTGTGCGAATGAGGGCACACCTGTGATTGTCACAGAGGAGGTGACCGAGGAGGGGGCGCGAAGCGGTGTATTGGTGAGGTGTGCGAGCAACGAATGTGTGCCAAAGTGTTCGGTGGTCAGGTGTGTGACCAAGGCTGTGAGTGGAATGGGTGTACCGAGGTGTGTCAGGAAAGGTACGAGGAGAATGGGAACAGCTGCATGTATGAGCAAGAAAGGGGTAGCGTATGCTTGTAGGAATCCAGGTGAAGCGTCGACGATAACTGGGTTAAAGGTTAGAACGACTTATAGCCGGATCGGGCCCTCGGTGCGTGCCGGGCTTCGCGTGCCGCGAGAACCAGCGGAGATCCGAGCCACGGCGGGTTCGAAAGGACCGCCGTGCGCGATCCACGCTGGGCCTCGCGTGGAGCGGCCGCGTCCGGGCTCCACTAGGCGGAGCGGGCAGCCCGATAGGAAGGGTCGTCATGGCGACCACTTTCTATTGAGACGTGCCGGCAGGTCGAGATCGGGACATTGGATGGCTCCACGCCGAGGTGGTGCATGGGATCTCGGCCCGGGTAAGCCTCCGTCCCTGCCCCGAATGCGGGACGTATCCAGCCGCTGGCACAAAAGAACCCGCGTTCATTGCTCGGCTGTACGAAGCCGGGCTGTAGATGTGAATTGGCGCACCGAGAGGATGTAATAAGTAGACGGGTGATGGTGATAGTGATAGTAGTGATTTGAAACGAAATTTAGAAAAGTGAATAGAATTGGCAGTAAATGGAAAATTTTTGAATTGTTGGATTTGGACGAGCGAAATTGGTAGTGAGAGACCCCCGATGTGGTGGGATGGCAAATCCACCATCCCTCACAGGTGTGGGGCAAATGCGCAATAGCTTATGGGGTGTATGGCAGTGAAAACTAGCCCGGGTGGGTTAGGTTATATTGATAGGGCCCTAGAAGATGACATTAGGTAACGTTAAGTTTAGTTAGTGACTGATACCTGTAGTGGGGACGCAGGTAGATTAGTATGGATGATAATGACGTGGGAGCGCAATAGTTTAAAGGGACGACTGGGAAGCGCAAGTTTCAGAGGGGAGAAGTTAGCTGAGATGATGCCGTGTGTGTGAGGATTGAACAGGTGAGGATGGAACAGGTGTGATTGCACAGGTGTGCAACTGAACAGGTGTGTGGAGCAGTGTATGAGGGAGTAGTGGTGATTGCGTGTTGTGTTGACCAAATGGTCCAGGAAGAGGAGGAGGGTGCAGGTGGCACCAGGTAGGATTGCACAGGTGTGCAACAACAGGTGAATGAAAGACAGGTGTATGGAATAAATGGTCTGGAGGATTGGAATGGATGGTCGTGGAGTGAGAATGGTGGAAATTGTGGAGTGGAGTGGATGGTGCGAAGGTGTGAATGGGGGAAGAGTGGACCCCCATCACGGATACCCGGGGCGGGTAGTGTAAGTGTTAGGTAGAGGGTACAGGTAAATTGTGGTTTGGATATTGGCATCTGTGGTGCGGGTGACAGAATGGTATGTGGATGGGTGCGTTGGTGTTGTGGAAATGGCTGGGCGTGTAGCCTGTTAGTGTGTGTAGTTGTTTGAGCACTCCACCACTGTGAGGATGTCGGCCAGGTGAGGCCGCCGGTGGGCTCTGGGAGCCGGTAGTAGTTGTTGTGGATGGGGCCCGAGGATCCGGAGGACGGACCCGGGTAGCCCAGTGCCAGAGGGCACCATGGGGTGACAGAGCCAGGAGAGGGGCTGTCCCCAGTTAGTTAGGTTAGGGTGAGGAGCTAGGTAAGCTCGGGTGGCAACTACAGTGGTGGAGGTGTGCAGGTGGGTAGACCTGTTGGGAGAGGTACACGTCGCAGCCCAGAAATTGTGCTAGAGCACCGGGAGATGAATCGGGGGAGTGAGACCCCAAATTGAGAAGCACCACAGTTTGGCCAATGGGAATTGGTTATTAGAACCCCTAGTGTAAGAGGGCCAATGGTTTGGCCAGAGAAAGACCCCGGGTAGTGTAAAGTGTGTTAAAATCATTTAGAGGATAGTTAGGATGAAGGATCTCCTCGCACCATCTGCATCCACTCACCTGAGGTGACAGGTACTCCACACCATGCCATGTTTTGATTATTTTTTATGATGCAAATGTTTGGATTGTGCGACGCATCATGACGTGGGTGTGACATTGTGCGTAATTCCATCTCTCCCTCCTTATGAGGATTGATGATGAATTGGTGATGGCAAATTTTGAAGTAGAGGGATTGTGGAGACGAATTTGGTATAGGGGAAATATGGGGAAGACGTGACAGTAGTGACGAATTGGTAATGCGTAGATTTTGTACATATGGGGTAAGGGCAAGGGTAGGCTAGGTAACAGGGGGGTGACGTACGGTAGGGACGAGCTTTCTCACTTCGCCCTCCGTACGCATTTCGCCTTGCATTGCCTTTTTGATGTGTACCCTTGAGACCTTACCCCTCGCTCATCTGTCTTGTCCCCCCTTTTTGTCTCCCACATGAGGACCTGAGCGCCGTTGGGCGCCGAGGGGAGCGTGTGTGGGTCGGCCATTGTGCGCCCGAAATTCCCAGAACCAGCTGTCTGCATCGATGCACCACATTATGGACCACATGTCAGTGGCCGAGCACCACTTATGGACCCCATGGGTTGGGGCAAGGCCCCTCTGCTGGAACCGGCCATGAGGGCCCGAAATCTTGCTGGCGGACCTTGGCCACAGGGCACTGATGCCCCACAGGTGAACCACACTAGTCGGCCCTGTGGGCCATAAATAAACGAAAATAAAAAGGACACCTTGGGCACACTTTATTACAAATAGGCCGCCAGTAAGCAAAGCAAAATGGAAATGACAACAACTGGAAGAAATAATAATAACCAGCAGAGGGAGCCGAAGAGCAAGAGACACCTGCAGGGTTGGGTTTGTTGGTTTTATTTTATTCATTGAACAATGGTGACTGCACCGATTGGTGCTTGGGTGTGTATTGGTGCGTTTTTGGGTGCTTTAATGGTGCATTGATGCAGAGCAGACTGTCCTCCCCCCAGAAAGAACAATTACAGGTCCTGGGTTAGTTTTGTAAATAAAAATAGCGTCAATTGTAAATAATGCTTCCCACCGTCAGTGTGTAGTTTGAAGACCATTCCGCAATTCGGTTAACTGTGGGCGTAAGTCTGTTAGGCAGGGTGCAATGGAGCAGCGGGACACATTTATTTATGTTTTAAACCTGTCGCACTCAGGGTCAGGCTAAAAGTAGAGGGAACTACACCTACATGCCACACTAAGGTAAAAGTAATAGGCCCGGGACGTGCCTAAGGGGAGGAGGGTGCAGTGTTGTGAATATGAGAATGTGTTTTTTTTTATTTTGTGGTGGTGGTAAAATGTTGTAAAAGGTTGTTGTAAAAGGTTGTTGTAAAATATCACCCCTCCTCCCTCCGTTGTGGTTGTATAAAGGTCAAAGGGCGTTCCCGTAGTTAGTCCATAGAAAAACATACATGTAGGTCACGATATATCTTTTCTTTTGATAGTTATCTCTTATTCTGTGTTTTAGGATAAGGCTGTGTCTCCCATTAATTAAAAGTACTCCATTGCACCAGTGAAAGAGAATAGACCCCCTTTCCTTCCCATCCCCAAAAGCCTCGATTGCCCATATTACCTCCCCTCCGATCCAATTGCCGCCATTGGCCACGAGGCAGGGTTGGGGAAGAAAGGCGTGTCTCCACCTCGTCATAGAGGGGGAGGAGTGAACCAGCCCCGCTCGACCAACCATGAGCCAGGGGTTTGGCTACAGAGGGCGGAGGAAGAGCGGTGGGGGAGGTTCGCAAAGGTTGAGGGGCGGGGGCCTATATAACCCAAGGCAGGGGTGTGGCAACGAGAGATGAGTTGGTCTGAGTCGGTTGCCAGAGGAGGGTCAGTGGTTGCGGTGGTGAGGAGTGAGAGAAAAGAAGAAAGAGTGAGGGTTTGGACCAGACAGGCAGACGGGAGATGAGCCTTTACCGAGAGACGAGAGGGAGTCCAAGGAGTTGAGTCCAACCAAGAAGTCCAGAGTTGAACTGCAGCTCGAGCCACCGCAACTGCATTTGCTGCAGCTGGAGCCACCGAAACAGCAGCCACAGCAGCGTGAGGCCTGGACGGCAGTTTGGAGCACGGCCGCGGAGGAGCGGCGGCTGCCCAACGAGTCAATCGTGCTGAAGGACCAGTGGACCTCCCTATCCCGCCAGCCATCCATCTCCCGCCAGTCCTATCATCAATTCCCCGCGTGAGTCAGTGTTCTGTTTGTGCTGTCCTGGGTTAGTTAAGTCTGTAGATAAGCTAAATTTGCACTGTGTCATCTGCGTCTTGTACTTGTAAATAAACTGAATTGCTTTTTGTTGCTTGTGTGTAAATAGTAAATAAATTCAGTAGTAATATTTCAAACCTTTTGTCTTTCGTCTTGGCCTTCTTTTTCCTCTTTGCATTCGTCGCCTTTGTCTTTTCCCCATTGGGCAGCTACGGTGCGATACGGCCAAAGTCTGGGTGAATCGGGTGAGTTTGTTAGGTCGCGGTCTTACACCACCGCTCGGTCTATAACATCTAACCGCGATCTATAACAATATATATCTATATATCTATATATATATATATATATATATCTATATATCTATATATCTATATATCTATATATCTATATATCTATATATATATATATATATATATATATATATATATATATATATATATATATATATATATATATATATATCTATCTATCTATCTATATATATATATATATATATATATATATATATATATAAATATATATATATATATATATGTATATATATCTATCTATATATATATATATATATATATATATATATATATATATATATATATATATATATATATATATATATATATATATATATATATATATATATATATATATATATATATATATATATATATATATATATATATATATATATATATATATATATATATATATATATATACACATACAGACTTGGCATTTAATATGGAATTTTTTTTTTTTCTTGACTTGGGTTTACTTTCTTTACTCAGTATATCAATCTGGTGACTTTCTTTTACACTTTGGTGATTTATTTGTTAAAAGAACCATGTCACTGATTGTCTGTCGCAGCAAGAAGTCAACAACAGGATTATATCACAGGTGGCGTGGCAAAATGTACGGTCAGGTGCATTTGATGATTATCTTCACAGTCGGGTATACAAGGGTTGTTGCGATCTGTATTAGTGGAAAACAACTGCTGCACATCTCCAAAAGTTATTGCCGCTTCCTCTGGAGATGGTCCATCAACTCGACAATGCTGTTTGTCATGGAGTGGTGGCTTTACGAAATTACGGCATGAAACAGCGTGCTATTGCTCCGCAGTATGGCATCACTCAAGGTCAGGTGGCAAAGATCCTGAAAAGAAATGCTCAGAGGGGGTGTCTGTCCCTACTCCAATACCGAGGCCAGGACGTCCCCGCAGAACCACAAGGAGGGATGATCACCAGCTGCACCGGTTAGTCCGCCATGGCCGTACCAAGTCAGCTAATCGGCTTAGGGCTGAGTGGCAGCAACTGACAAATGTGCCTGTATCCAGAAGGCTAGTCAACCAACGACTGGTTCAAGCAGGCTATCGTGCCAGGCGTCCCCTGAGAAAGCCACGCCTGACCAGACAACACCGCCAGCGCCGATTGCAGTGGGCCAGAGAGCACCGTCAATGGCAGCCAGGACACTGGAATCACGTGATCTTCAGTGACGAGTCTAGCTTTCTGGTCTGTCGTCAAGGTGGCCGCGTCCAAGTGCGCAGACAAGTGCATGAAGCCTTCAACAAAGATTGTATAGTGCCAAGAGTCCAAGCTGGATGTGGTGGGGTGACCGTTTTGGCTGCTTTTCATGCAGGAGGCAAAACTGACCTGGTTGTTCTGAATGGAAACCTGAACCAGTTCAAGTACAGGGCCCATTCTGGAAGAAACATTGCTTCCATTTGCTCGTGCAGCCTTTCGAGGAAACTTTGTTTTCCAAGATGACAATGCACGGCCTCATCGTGCTCGCATGATCCAACACTTTCTTGCTGACCGTGGTGTAGAGCATATGGAGTGGCCTGCCATGTCCCCGGATATGAATCCGATAGAGAACTTGTGGGCAGAGTTAACACGTCAAATCGACCACTTGGACCAGCAGCCGACCTCTGTGCGTGAATTGCAGCAGGCTATTGTCACTACATGGCAAGCGATTCCTGTCCAAACCTTGGCAAATCTCGTGCACAGCATGCCTCAACGTGTACGTGCTCTCCTGAATGCTCGTGGGGGGTTACACGAAGTACTGAACTGTAATTTTACTGTCCGTAATGACAGTTGTAATTTAACTTTTGTTTAAATTTTTTTTTGGCTAATGTGCAAAATAAAGAGATACTTCTGGAAAACGTACAGAAGTTTAACACAGTACTGTCCATGAATTGAGTTTTATATCAGTTTACATCACTTTCAAGGATCAATTTATTTGTTTCGAAATGTCAAATGTGATTTTTGTTTCTTTTAAAGGTCACATGAACAAAATCTAGAATAATTTTTACATAATTCCAATGAACTTTTGGTTCTAAGACATCTTGAAAAGTAAGTTCACCCCCACAAGAAAAATATTCCATATTAAATGCCAAGTCTGTGTATATATATATATATATATATATATATATATATATATATATATATATATATATATATATACATATACATATACATACATATACATATATATTTGCGGTTTTTAGAACCCTCCACTTTGTAAATATTTGTAATAATCCCTTATAAATAATCCCTGTAAATATTCCCATTTTTGTGTAAAGGTCAAAGGTCGCACCCTAGTTAGGGTCATATTGCAACACGTAGAACACCATAGGCTTTTCTTTGGTTATTTCATTAGTATTGTTGCGGATTTGAGAATTGTTGTAAATATCACCCTCTAAGTAGTGTAATGATTTCTTGTAAATATCTCCGTTTTGTGTGTAAAGGTCAAAGGTCGTCCTCTTAGTTAGTCCATATACATGCACGTAGGCCACCATATTACCCTTCTAAATAGTTATTTCCTTATTATGTGTATTAGTTTAAGGCTGTGTTTTCCCATTAGTTGACTCTGCATTGCATCAAATTGAAATAAGGTAGAATCCCCTGTCAAGTGCATAGCCTCTATTGCCAACTGCATTCGCCCTCCATTGAGCACGCGGTCAGTTCGGAGAAGAAAGGGCGTGTCTCCGCCCCTCATCATAGGAAGGAGGAGTGAGCCCTTGCCGATCAACCAACCAAGCACGAGGGGTTTGGCTTGAGAGGGCGGAGAAAGAACGATCGGGGAGGTTCGCAAAGATTCGAGGGTGTGGCCCTAAAAAAACCCGTCA